>NC_079189.1:600881431-601120230 GCF_029499605.1 Hyla sarda
TGAGGAGGAGGTTTGTTACAGTGTGTTATCAGTGTATGATCCAGTAGTAAGGAGATTAATGAGGGAGGAGGTTTGTTACAGTGTGTTATCAGTGTGTGATCCCAGTAGTAAGGACATGACGATGGAGGATTGTTACAGTGTGTTATCAGTGTGTGATCCCAGTAGTAAGGAGATTACATGAGGAGGAGGTTTGTTACAGTGTGTTATCAGTGTGTGATCCCAGTAGTAAGGAGATTACATGAGGAGGAGGTTTGTTACAGTGTGTTATCAGTGTGTGATCCCAGTAGTAAGGAGATTACATGAGGAGGAGGTTTGTTACAGTGTGTTATCAGTGTGTGATCCCAGTAGTAAGGAGATTACATGAGGAGGAGGTTTGTTACAGTGTGTTATCAGTGTGTGTGATCCCAGTAGTAAGGAGATTACATGAGGAGGAGGTTTGTTACAGTGTGTTATCAGTGTGTGATCCCAGTAGTAAGGAGATTACATGAGGAGGAGGTTTGTTACAGTGTGTTATCAGTGTGTGATCCCAGTAGTAAGGAGATTACATGAGGAGAGGTTTGTTACAGTGTGGTTATCAGTGTGTGATCCCCAGTAGTAAGGAGATTACATGAGGAGGAGGTTTGTTACAGTGTGTTATCAGTGTGTGACCCAGTAGTAAGGAGATTACATGAGGAGGAGGTTTGTTACAGTGTGTTATCAGTGTGTGATCCCAGTAGTAAGGAGATTACATGAGGAGGAGGTTTGTTACAGTGTGTTATCAGTGTGTGAATCCCAGTAGTAAGGAGATTACATGAGGAGGAGGTTTGTTACAGTGTGTTATCAGTGTGTGATCCCAGTAGTAAGGAGATTACATGAGGAGGAGGTTTGTCTACCAGTGTGTTATCAGTGTGTGATCCCAGTAGTAAGAGATTACATGAGGAGGAGGTTTGTTACAGTGTGTTATCAGTGTGTGATCCCAGTAGTAAGGAGATTACATGAGGAGGAGGTTTGTTACAGTGTGTTATCAGTGTGTGATCCCAGTAGTAAGGAGATTACATGAGGAGGCGGTTTGTTACAGTGTGTTATCAGTGTGTGATCCCAGTAGTAAGGAGATTACATGAGGAGGAGGTTTGTTACAGTGTGTTATCAGTGTGTGATCCCAGTAGTAGGAGATTACATGAGGAGGAGGTTTTGTTACAGTGTGTTATCAGTGTGTGATCCCAGTAGTAAGGAGTTTACATGAGGAGGAGGTTTGTTACAGTGTGTTATCAGTGTGTGAGCCCAGTAGTAAGGAGATTACATGAGTAGGAGGTTTGTTACAGTGTGTTATCAGTGTGTGATCCCAGTAGTTAAGGAGATTACATGAGGAGGAGGTTTGTTACAGTGTGTTATCAGTGTGTGATCCCTGTAGAAAGGAGATTACATGAGGAGGAGGTTTGTTACAGTGTGTTATCAGTGTGTGATCCCCAGTAGTAAGGAGATTACATGAGGAGGAAGGTTTGTTACAGTGTGTTATCAGTGTGTGATCCAGTAGAAAGGAGATTACATGAGGAGGAGGTTTGTTACAGTGTGTTATCAGTGTGTGATCCCCAGTAGAAGGAGATTACATGAGGGAGAAGGTTTGTTACAGTGTGTTATCAGTGTGTGATCCAGTAGTAAGGAGATTACATGAGGAGGAGGTTTGTTACAGTGTGTTATCAGTGTGTGATCCCAGTAGTAAGGAGATTACATGAGGAGGAGGTTGTTACAGTGTGTTATCAGTGTGTGATCCAGTAGTAAGGAGGATTACATGAGGAGGAGGTTTGTTACAGTGTGTGATCCGTGTGTGATCCCAGTAGTAAGGAGATTACATGAGGAGGAGGTTTGTTACAGTGTGTTATCAGTGTGTGATCCCAGTAGTAAGGAGATTACATGAGGAGGAGGTTTGTTACAGTGTGTGATCCGTGTGTGATCCAGTAGTAAGGAGATTACATGAGGAGGAGGTTTGTTACAGTGTGTTATCAGTGTGTGATCCCAGTAGTAAGGAGATTACATGAGGAGGAGGTTTGTTACAGTGTGTTATCAGTGTGTGATCCCAGTAGTAAGGAGATTACATGAGGAGGAGGTTTGTTACAGTGTGTTATCAGTGTGTGACGCCAGTAAGCAGACCCGGAGTGAACGTGCTCCGTGACTGATTCTAACGGGGTGCTGTGTGTAAAGATCACGGGGGTCCCCAGCGGCGGGTATCCTGCGATCAGGCATCTTATGCCTTATCCTTTGGATAGGGGATAAGATGTCTTGGCGCCGGAGTACCCCTTTATGCACACATAGCAGGAACCAAAGACTGTTTTATAATTCTCCCTTTTTTCATGTGTTAGATGCAGCAAGCCTCCAGTATTACCCCACACACCTGCTTCACATTTAAGTGTTAGCGTTGAATCATTCCTTTCCCCTACAGGATCAGGTATGAATCTCCTTTATCTGTGAATAACCACACATCTTCTCCAGCAGCGCAAACCAATCAATATTTATTTTGCACCTATACTTCTCTTCTTTCTGTTGCTCACTTGGTTTGTCATCTTTGCTCTGGAGGGGTCGTGTCTCTCCTCCTCCCCCTCTGTCTGCTGTGCTGGGTCTCTTTATCCAACAAAATAATAAAGGCAAAGACCAGTATATGGAGGGTAAGTAATCAACAATACGCTATAAGGTCACCTGGGTAACCAAAAAATACCCAATTTTTCCCATTCACCAAAGTAAATTGTGCTTAACCCCTTAAGACCCAGCCATTTTACACCTCAGGACCGGCCTTTTTTTGCACATCTGACCACTGTCACTTTAAACATTAATAACTCTGGGATGCTTTTAGTTATCATTCTGATTCCGAGATTGTTTTTTCGTGACATATTCTACTTTAACATAGTGTAAAATTTTGTGGTAACTTGCATCCTTTCTTGGTGAAAAAATCCCCAAATTTTATGAAAAATTTGAAAATTTTGCATTTTCTAACTTTGAAGCTCTCTGCTTGTAAGGAAAATGGATATTCCGAATAATTTTTTTTTTTATTCACATATACAATATGGCTACTTTATATTTGCATCATAAAATTGACGTGTTTTTACTTTTGGAAGACACCAGAGGGGCTTCAAAGGTTCAGCAGCAATTTTCCAATTTTTCACAAAATTTCCAAACTCACAATTTTTCATGGACCAGTCAGGTTTGAAGTGGATTTGAAGGGTCTTCATTTTAGAAATACCCCACAAATGACCCCATTATAAAAACTGCACCCCCCAAAGTATTGAAAATGACATTCAGTCCGCGTTTTAACCCTTTAGGTGTTTCACAGGAATAACAGCAAAGTGAAGGAGAAAATTCACAATCTCCATTTTTTTCCACTCGCATGTTCTTGTAGACCCAATTTTGAATTTTTACAAGGGGAAAAAGGAGAAAATGTATACTTATATTTGTAGCCCAATTTCTCTCGAGTAAGCACATACCTCATATGTCTATGTAAAGTGTTCGGCGGGTGCAGTAGAGGGCTCAGAAGCGAAGGAGCGACAAGGGGATTTTGGAGAGTACGTTTTTTTGAAATGGTTTTTTGGGGGGCATGTCACATTTAGGAAGCCCCTATGGTGCCAGAACAGCAAAATCCCCCACATGGCATACCATTTTGGAAACTAGACCCCTTGAGGTACATAACAAGGAATAAAGTGAGCCTTAATACCCCACAGGTGTTTCACGACTTTTGCATATGTAAAAAAATAAAAATAAAATTTCACTAAAATGTGTGTTTCCCCCCAAATTTCACATTTTTGCAAGGGTTAATAGCAGAAAATACCCCCCAAACATTGTAACCCCATCTCTTCTGAGTATGAAGGTACCCCATAAGTTGACCTGAGGTGTACTATGGGTGAACTACAATGCTCAGAAGAGAAGGAGTCATATTTGGCTTTTTGAGAGCAAATTTTGCTCGGGGCATGTCGCATTTAGGAAGCCCCTATGGTGCCAGGACAGCAAAAAAAAACACATGGCATAGCATTTTGGAAACTAGACCCCTCGGGGAACGTAACAAGAAATAAAGTGAGCCTTAATACCCCACAGGGGTTTAACGACTTTTGCATACGTAAAAATAAAATTTAAAAAAATCACTAAAAGGTGTGTTTCCCCCCAAATTTCACATTTTGCAAGGGTTAATAGCAGAAAATACCCCCAAAATTTGTAACCACATCTCCTCTGAGTATGGAGGTACCCCAAAAGTTGACCTGAAGTGCACTACGGGCGAACTACAATGCTCAGAAGAGAAGGAGTCATATTTGGCTTTTTGAGAGCAAATTTTGCTCGGGGGGGCATGTCGCATTTAGGAAGCCCCTATGGTGCCAGAACAGCAAAATAACCCCCACATGGCATAGCATTTTGGAAACTAGACCCCTTGAGGAACGTAAGAAGGCGTAAAGTGAGCATTTGCCCCCCACTGGTGTCTGTCATATCTTTGGAACAGTGGTCTGTACAACATTTTAATTTGCACAGCCCACTCTTCCAAAGATCTGTCAGACACCTGTGGGTGTAAATTCTCACTGCACCCCTCATTACATTCCGTGAGGGGTGTAGTTTCCGAAATGGGGTCACATGGTGTTTTTTTTTTTTTTGCGTTTGTCAAAACCGCTGTAACAATCAGCCAGCCCTGTGCAAATCACCTCAAATGTACATGGCGCACTCTCCCTTCTGGGCCTTGTTGTGCGCCCCCAGAGCAGTTTTGTGCCCACATATGAGGTATCTCCGTACTCGGGAGAAATTGCGTTACAAATTTTGGGGGGCTTTTTTCCCCTTTACCTCTTGTCAAAATGAAAAGTATAGGGCAACACCAGCATGTTAGTGTAAAAAGTTTATTTTTTTTACACTAACATGCTGGTGTAGACCCCAACTTCACCTTTTCATAAGGGGTGAAAGGAGAAAAAGCCCCCCAAGATTTGTTAGGCAATTTCTCCCGAGTACGGCGATACCCCATATGTGTCCCTAAACTGTTGCCTTGAAATACGACAGGGCTCCAAGGTGAGAGCGCCATGCGCATTTGAGGCCTGAATTAGGGATTTGCATAGGGGTGGACATAGGGTATTCTACGCCAGTGATTGCCAAACAGGGTGCCTCCAGCTGTTGCAAAACTCCCAGCATGCCTGGACAGTCAACGGCTGTCCGGCAATACTGGGAGTTGTTGTTTTGCAACAAGCTGGAGGCTCCATTTTGGAAAGAGTGGCGTACCAGACGTTTTTCATTTTTATTGGGGAGGAGAGGGGGGCTGTGTAGGGTATGTGTATATGTAGTGTTTTTACTTTTTATTTTATTTTGTGTAAGTGTAGTGTAGTGTAGTGTTTTTAGGGTACAGTCACACGGGCGGGGGGTTACAGCGAGTTTGAGCTGCCGCGCAAAATTTGCTGCATTGCAAACTTGCAGCCTGATACTCACTGTAAGCCCCCTGCCCATGTGAATGTACCCTGTACATTCACAGGGGGGGGACCTCTAGCTGTTGCAAAACTACTACTCCCAGCATGCCTGAGAATGTTTGGGAGTTGTGGTTTTGCAACAGCTGGAGGCACACGGGTTGGGAAACACTGAGTTAGGAAACAATGTTTCCCAACCTGTGTGCCTCCAGCTGTTGCAAAACCCACAACTCCCAAACATTCTCAGGCATGCTGGGAGTAGTAGTTCGGCAACATCTTTAGAGCCAGATGTTGCCGAACTACAACTCCCAGCATGCTTGGAGTTGTAGTTTTGCAACATCTGGAGGACTAGTTTGCAGACCACTAATACAGTGGTTCCCCAATCTGTGCCCTTCCAGATGTTGCAAAACTACAACTCCCAGTATGCCAAAAACTGTCCAGGCATGCTGGGAGGTTGTAGTTCTGCAACATCTGAAGGGCCAGATGTTACAGCACTACAACTCCCAGCATGCCTGGACAGTAAGGGCATGCTGAGGATGTGTAGTTTTGCAACATCTGGAAGGGCACAGTGGTCCAAAAACTGTGGACCTCCAGATGTTGCAAAACTGCAACTCCCAGCATGCCCAGACGCCAAGGGCTGTCTGGGCATGCTGGGAGTTGTAGTTTACAGGGTCCTATTACAGCAATGCATGTCGCTTTACGGCGACGTGCATTGCTGTAAAGGGCCCGACCGCGGCTGAAGATCTACTCACCTGTCGCCGCCGCCGCCATCTTCATCGTCTGGATCCGGGTCTTCAGGGACGAGGTAAGTACCGGGGCCGGGCCCCAGCACTCCCCCGTCCCCCGCCGCGTCCTCCGGTCTTCCTCCCGTCCTGTCCCGACTTTCAGGGGCCGGGCAGGACGGGAGGAAGTAACCGCCCCCCCTCCTGCGATTGGTCGGTTCACTAACCGACAGATCGCAGGGGATCGGAGGAGGTGGCCGGCTTGCCACCTCGCTCCGATACTTCAGCATGGTCCTGGCTGTCTGTGACAGCCGGGATCATGCGAAATTACCGGGTGGTCGGGTCCCAGAGACCCGATCAGCCCGGTATCGCCGCAGATCGCAAGGGCGATTTCCCATGCGATTTGCGGCGATCGCCGACATGGGGGGCCTACATGGCCCCCCTCGGCGTTTGCCCTGGATGCCTGCTGAAGGATTTCAGCAGGCATCCAGTTCCGATCTCTGCCCGGCGAGCGGCAGAGACCGGAAAACGCCAGGACGTACGGGGACGTCCTGGGTCCTTAAGGCCCAGGGTGCGGGGACGTCCCCGTACGTCCTGGGTCCTTAAGAGGTTAAAGGGGTACTCCGGTGAAAAACTTTTTTTTTTTTTTTTAAATCAACTGGTGCCAGAAAGTTAAACAGATTTGTTAATTACTTCTATTAAAAAATATTAAGTACTGGAAGGATTATCAGCTGCTGAATACTACAGTGGAAATTCTTTTCCGTTTCAAACACAGAGCTCTCTGCTGACATCATGAGCACAGTGCTCTCTGCTGACATCTCTGTCCATTTTAGCAACTGTCCAGAGTAAAAGGAAATCCCCATAGCAAACATATGCTGTTCTGGACAGTTCATAAAATGGCCAGAGATGTCAGCGGAGAGCACTGTGCTCGTGATGTCAGCAGAGAGCTCTGTGTTTGAAACGGAAAAGAATTTCCACTGTAGTATACAGCAGCTGATAAGTACTGGAAGGATTAAGATTTTTTAATAGAAGTAATTTACAAATCTGTTTAACTTTCTGGCACCAGTTGATTTAAAAAAAAAAAATAGTTTTTCACCAGGGTACCCCTTTAAATCTTTATCGATCTCACTGCAGCACCCGCATTCTATGCGGGTGCTGAATCTCCAGTTTCTGAAACCTACGTGTTTCCGGGATTGGGGATGTGACGTCACGCCTCGCACCCTCCATTCATGTCTATGGGAGAGGGCGTGATGTCCGTGATCAGAAATCTTATCCCCTATCCTTTGGATAGGGAATAAAATGTTTTTTGGCCGGAATACTCCTTTAAAATCCTAATGCTCAGCCCCACCCAAAATATTTCGTCACCTAAGTGACTTTGTGAAGAGGTAGTTGGGCTCTGAGCACGAGAACGCCAAGTCGGGGGCTTTAAAGGGGTTATCCAGGAAAAAACTTTTTTTTTATATGTATCAATTGGCTCCAGAAAGTTAAACAGATTTGTAAATTACTTCTATTAAAAAAATCTTAATCCTTTCAGTACTTATGAGCTTCTGAAGTTGAGTTGTTCTTTTCTGTCTAAGTGCTCGCTGATGACACGTGTCTCGGGAACCGCCCAGTTTAGAAGAGGTTTGCTTTGGGAATTTTCTTCTAAACTGGGCGGTTCCCGAGACAGGTGTCTTCAGAGAGCACTTAGACAGAAAAGAACAACCTTAACTTCAGAAGCTCATGAGTACTGAAAGGATTAAGATTTTTTAATAGAAGTAACTTACAAATCTAATGTGCAAGGAGAAGGTGAAAAAGTCGGCAGACTCGCCAAGGCTTCTTTTTTCAGGGTTGCTTCTTTATTAAATACTCACATACAAAACTATGTGCAAAAGGGGAGAGAGGATCACATGGAGGGGGGTATTCACTGTCTGGCGACAGAATCTGTTTCACTCGGTAGTCGAGCTTCCTCTGGCCATGATTTTTAGGAACACTGTGCTGTTTCTTATACAGGTGGGTACTCAGGTTCAATCACTTAGAACCTCCCATCTGTCTTGACGTAAGACTTCAAGGCGTTGGCTTTTAATCCAGCCCTATAACGCCTTTACTATGTCAACGTCATAAGAATCCAGCATATAATAACATCAATAGCATCAATAGAAGGGATGGGGGAAAAAGTGCATTAAAAACAAAGTATATTAAAAGCAAGGTGCATAATCTATCTTATCATTCAGGCCTATAGGGCCTGTTGCTGATGTACGAATTATCCAGTGAGTTTCTCGCTGCAACAGTAAGCGATCTGTATCTATCCCCGGTCTGGGTTTAACTCTCTCCACGCCGGAGAAGGTTAATACATCAGGCTTCCCTTCGTGAACTTCCACCATATGGGATATAAAGCGAGGAGCTCCTTTTAGTGTGCGAAGCGAATACATATGTTCCCTTATTCTCGCACAGAGCTGACGAATCGTTTTCCCAATATAGTGGTAGCCACAGGGGCAGAACATAACATAGACCACATATTTTGTTCGACAAGTTATTAGATCTGTAACAGTATGTGTTATGGGTCCCATGCGCATCGTTTTCAACTCAGCATTATATTTACAAAAGTTACATGTTCTACAGGCGTAGTTCCCCTTTGGTGTAAATTGTTCTAGCCACTGTGTCTCTTTTTTAGGAGGCATCGTTCTACTTTTTTGTAGTATATCTCCTAACGATTTATTCTTTCTATATGAGATAAGCGGTTTTCGACTAGCTACTTCTTTCAGATCTGGGTCTCCTTCTATTATATGCCAGTTACGTCTGACTGCCTGTTCTATGACTTGATTGAGTGGTGAATTTTGAAAAGTGAATGCAAAGCGTTTACTAGTGGGTACTGATTCTTTTTCTTTTTTGGTGTTCAGAAGGGTTTTTCTCTGGCACTTATCTGCTCGTTTGCGACCTTCTTTTATTAAGGTCCTCGGATAGGACCGTTCCAACAGGCGCTTTTCTAGATCATTTGCCTGTTCCCCATAAATCTCATCCGATTCATTGTTTCTTCGTAATCTCACAAATTGTCCGTAAGGGACACCCCTCTTCACTGAGTCTGGATGAGAGCTACCATAGTGAAGAAGGGTGTTCCTTGAAATAGGTTTTCTATAGCCTTCGCTGGTGAGCCTCTCTCCCTGAACCCTAAGTTTTAGGTCTAGGAACTCCAATGATGTTCCCCCATATTGCGAGGTGAAGGACATATTCACAGAGTTAGTTGTATTTAGATATGTGACAAAGTCATGAAATTGTACCTCTGAACCTGACCATGCTATAAGAATGTCATCCACATATCGCATGTATAATTTGATACATGCGATATATGGATTATTGGAAGAATAGACGATCTGGCTTTCCAAAACGGCCAAAAATATGTTTCCGTACATGCAGGACACCGGGGTGCCCATCGGGGTCCCGGTGTCCTGTTTGTACCACTGATCGGCAAACTTGAATGTGCTGTTCGATAGAAGGAAGGAAAGGGCTTCCTCTATGAACAGAATAAATTCGTTAGATTTATTCGACCATCTTAGGAAGTCTTTCATAGCTCCTATACCCGCCTCCGACGGGATGCGGGTATATAAGCTAACAACATCAATGGAGCATAAGCTCCAACCCGGTTCCCAAGTCATTGTATGAATATTATAATATGATAATATGATAATATTATACGCTGGATTCTTATGACGTTGACATAGTAAAGACGTTATAGGGCTGGATTAAAAGCCAACGCCTTGAAGTCTTACGTCAAGACAGATGGGAGGTTCTAAGTGATTGAACCTGAGTACCCACCTGTATAAGAAACAGCACAGTGTTCCTAACAATCATGGCCAGAAGAAGCTCGTTTACCGAGTGAAACAGATTCTGTCGCCAGACAGTGAATACCCCCCTCCATATCATCCTCTCTCCCCTTTTGCACAAAGTTTTGTATGTGAGTATTTAATAAAGAAGCAACCCTGAAAAAAGAAGCCTTGGTGAGTCTGCCGACTTTTTCACCTTCTCCTTGCACATTGTATTTGACTCGCCTTACAAGTCAGAGCACTACCTCAGCTTCGGGGATTACTCCTATTCATCCTAGATCCAGGTCCTTTTCGGTGGTCAGTAGCAGTGCCGGACATTGATATCTCTGTTTTTAACTTACAAATCTGTTTAACTTTCTGGAGCCAGTTGATATATAAAAAAAAAGTTTTTTCCTGGATAACCCCTTTAACCCCTTAAGGACGCATGACGTAAATGTACGTCCTGGTGAGGTGGTACTTAACGCACCAGGACGTACATTTACGTCCTAAGCATAACCGCGGGCATCGGAGCGATGCCCGTGTCATGCGCGGCTGATCCCGGCTGCTGATCGCAGCCAGGGACCCGCCGGCAATGGCTGACGCCCGCGATCTCGCGGGCGTCCGCCATTAACCCCTCAGGTGCCGGGATCAATACAGATCCCGGCATCTGCGGCAGTTCGCGATTAAAATGAACGATCGGATCGCCCGCAGCGCTGCTGCGGGGATCCGATCATTCATAACGCCGCACGGAGGTCCCCTCTCCTTCCTCCGTGCGGCTCCCGGCGTCTCCTGCTCTGGTCTGTGATCGAGCAGACCAGAGCAGAAGATCGCCGATAATACTGATCTGTTCTATGTCCTATACATAGAACAGATCAGTATTAGCAATCATGGTATTGCTATGAATAGTCCCCTATGGGGACTATTCAAGTGTAAAAAAAAATGTAAAAGTAAAAGTTAAAAAAAAGTGAAAAATCCCCTCCCCCAATAAAAAAGTAAAACGTCCGTTTTTTCCTATTTTACCCCCAAAAAGCGTAAAAAACATTTTTTATAGACATATTTGGTATCGCCGCGTGCGTAAATGTCCGAACTATTAAAATAAAATGTTAATGATCCCGTACGGTGAACGGCGTGAACGAAAAAAAATTAAAAAAGTCCAAAATTCCTACTTTTTTAATACATTTTATTAAAAAAAAATTATAAAAAATTTATTAAAAGTTTTTTATATGCAAATGTGGTATCAAAAAAAAGTACAGATCATGGCGCAAAAAATGAGCCCCCATACCGCCGCTTATACGGAAAAATAAAAAAGTTATAGGTCATCAAAATAAAGGGATTATAAACGTACTAATTTGGTTAAAAAGTTTGTGATTTTTTTTAAGCGCAACAATAATATAAAAGTATATAATAATAGGTATCATTTTAATCGTATTGACCCTCAGAATAAAGAACACATGTCATTTTTACCAGAAATTGTACAAAGTGAAAACGAAACCTTCCAAAATTAGCAAAATTGCGTTTTTCGTTTTAATTTCCCCACAAAAAGTGTTTTTTGGTTGCGCCATACATTTTATGATATAATGAGTGATGTCATTACAAAGGACAACTGGTCGCGCAAAAAACAAGCCCTCATACTAGTCTGTGGATGAAAATATAAAAGAGTTATGATTTTTAGAAGGCGAGGAGGAAAAAATGAAAACGTAAAAATTTAATTGTCTGAGTCCTTAAGGCCAAAATGGGCTGAGTCCTTAAGGGGTTAAAGCCTCTTATGCTGACATCACAGCTGGAAATTGCCCAATCCAGGATCACGAATATGTGGGATCCTATAGGATTTCAGACTTTTACTTCCATATTGTGTTCTGTCAGGGGCTGAAAGATCCAATGGGTTTTAATGCAAGGGCTTCTAGGGGGTCTCTTTATCCAATCACCGCAGGCGGCTCTGTAACCCCCCTCCTCTCTCTTTTCATGCTGCAGTCTGATAGGACAGGAGTGAGCACAGAGGAGTGCTAGTCCCAAATTTTAGTTTTCGCGCATTTACTGGTTTTGATAACACTATAGATGATATGACAATTTTGGGTCCTTATAGTTCATTTTGAAAGGGGAATTTCTGAAAAACTTAAAATAATGTGCAAACTTCATGTGATGTGGGGTCCCTGGGTGCAAACTTATATATTGAGGCTGGATAGACCCTGATGTGGTTAGTCACCTCTGATGGGGCTCGGGGTCTCTGTCAGCGGACATTTATCCTATTGATGTTTCACTCTCTGTGGATTTAAAGTTGTGTCTTTTACTGTAACTTCTTTTGTTTTCATTCTGGAATAAGACCAGTTTCGGGCTGCATGTCTACTAAGGCTACATACTTTACTGTATCGCTCTGCATATGTTTTGAAGCGCCTTCTATTTTTTATTCCTGTTATCTTGGTTGTCTTGACCATGTCTACATGCCTAAATGCATTGAGTTGCTGTCATGTGAATGGCTGATCAGCTTTTTGTGTTAAAAAGCAATTCACAGCTGTACATAATAAAGTGGCCAGTGAGTGTATATAACACATACACAGCTCAGCTACATGTACATTACACATATACAGCTCTACTGTGTACACATACAGCTCAGCTACATGTACATTACACATATACAGCTCTACTGTGTACACATACAGCTCAGCTACATGTACATTACACACATACAGCTCTACTGTGTACACATACAGCTCAGCTACATGTACATTACACATATACAGCTCTACTGTGTACACATACAGCTCAGCTACATGTACATTACACATATACAGCTCTACTGTGTACACATACAGCTCAGCTACATGTACATTACACATATACAGCTCTACTGTGTACACATACAGCTCAGCTACATGTACATTACACATATACAGCTCTACTGTGTACACATACAGCTCAGCTACATGCACATTACACATATACAGCTCTACTGTGTACACATACAGCTCAGCTACATGCACATTACACATATACAGCTCTACTGTGTACACATACAGCTCAGCTACATGTACATTACACATATACAGCACTACTGTGTACACATACAGCTCAGCTACATGTACATTACACATATACAGCTCTACTGTGTACACATACAGCTCAGCTACATGCACATTACACACAGCTCTGCTGCAGACATATATAACATACACAGCTCTATAGTTTATAGTATGCATTCATATGTAGGGGGTCGGTAAATAGTATTCATTCATATGTAGGAGGTCAGTATATAGTATACATTCATATGTAGGGGTCAGTATATAGTATACATTCATATGTAGGAGGTCAGTATATAGTATACATTCATATGTAGGGGTCAGTATATAGTATACATTCATATGTAGGAGGTCAGTATATAGTATACATTCATATGTAGGGGTCAGTATATAGTATACATTCATATGTAGGGGGTCAGTATATAGTATACATTCATATGTAGGGGTCAGTATATAGTATACATTCATATGTAGGGGTCAGTATATAGTATACATTCATATGTAGGGGTCAGTATATAGTATACATTCATATGTAGGGGTCAGTATATAGTATACATTCATATGTAGGGGGGTCAGCATATAGTATTCATTCATATGTAGGAGGTCAGTATATAGTATACATTCATATGTAGGGGTCAGTATATAGTATACATTCATATGTAGGAGGTCAGTATATAGTATACATTCATATGTAGGGGTCAGTATATAGTATACATTCATATGTAGGGGGTCAGTATATAGTATACATTCATATGTAGGGGTCAGTATATAGTATACATTCATATGTAGGGGTCAGTATATAGTATACATTCATATGTAGGGGTCAGTATATAGTATACATTCATATGTAGGGGGGTCAGCATATAGTATACATTCATATGTAGGGGGTCTGTATATAGTATACATTCATATGTAGGGGGGTCTGTATATAGTATACATTCATATGTAGGGGGGTCTGTATATAGTATACATTCATATGTAGGGGGGTCTGTATATAGTATACATTCATATGTAGGGGGGTCTGTATATAGTATACATTCATATGTAGGGGGGTCTGTGTATATAGTATACATTCATATGTAGGGGGGTCAGTATATAGTATACATTCATATGTAGGGGGGTCAGTATATAGTATACATTCATATGTAGGGGGGTCAGTATATAGTATACATTCATATGTAGGGGGGTCAGTATATAGTATACATTCATATGTAGGGGGGTCAGTATATAGTAGACATTCATATGTAGGAGGTCAGTATATAGTATACATTCATATGTAGGGGTCAGTATATAGTATACATTCATATGTAGGGGGGTCAGTATATAGTATACATTCATATGTAGGGGGGTCAGTATATAGTATACATTCATATGTAGGAGGTCAGTATATAGTATACATTCATATGTAGGAGGTCAGTATATAGTATACATTCATATGTAGGGGTCAGTATATAGTATACATTCATATGTAGGGGGGTCAGTATATAGTATACATTCATATGTAGGGGGTCTGTATATAGTATACATTCATATGTAGGGGGTCAGTATATAGTATACATTCATATGTAGGGGGGTCAGTATATAGTATACATTCATATGTAGGGGGGTCAGTATATAGTAGACATTCATATGTAGGGGGGTCAGTATATAGTATACATTCATATGTAGGGGGGTCAGTATATAGTAGACATTCATATGTGGGGGGTCAGTATATAGTATTCATATGTAGGGGGTCAGTATATAGTATACATTCATATGTAGGGGGGTCAGTATATAGTAGACATTCATATGTAGGGGGGTCAGTATATAGTAGACATTCATATGTAGGGGGTCTGTATATAGTAGACATTCATATGTAGGGGGTCAGTATATAGTATACATTCATATGTAGGGGGGTCAGTATATAGTATACATTCATATGTAGGGGGGTCAGTATATAGTATACATTCATATGTAGGGGGGTCAGTATATAGTATACATTCATATGTAGGGGGTCAGTATATAGTATACATTCATATGTAGGGGGGTCTGTATATAGTATACATTCATATGTGGGGGGGGTCAGTATATAGTATACATTCATATGTAGGAGGTCAGTATATAGTATACATTCATATGTAGGGGGGTCAGTATATAGTAGACATTCATATGTAGGGGGGTCAGTATATAGTAAACATTCATATGTAGGGGGTCAGTATATAGTATACATTCATATGTAGGGGGGTCAGTATATAGTATACATTCATATGTAGGGGCTCAGTATATAGTATACATTCATATGTAGGGGCTCAGTATATAGTATACATTCATATGTAGGGGGGTCAGTATATAGTATACATTCATATGTAGGGGGTCAGTATATAGTATACATTCATATGTAGGAGGTCAGTATATAGTATACATTCATATGTAGGGGGGTCAGTATATAGTATACATTCATATGTAGGGGGTCAGTATATAGTATACATTCATATGTAGGGGGTCAGTATATAGTAGACATTCATATGTAGGGGGTCAGTATATAGTAGACATTCATATGTAGGGGGTCAGTATATAGTATACATTCATATGTAGGGGGGTCAGTATTTAGTATACATTCATATGTAGGGGGTCTGTATATAGTATACATTCATATGTAGGGGGTCTGTATATAGTAGACATTCATATGTAGGGGGGTCAGTATATAGTAAACATTCATATGTAGGGGGTCAGTATATAGTATACATTCATATGTAGGGGGGTCAGTATATAGTAGACATTCATATGTAGGGGGGTCAGTATATAGTAGACATTCATATGTAGGGGTCAGTATATAGTAGACTTTCATATGTAGGGGGTCAGTATATAGTATACATTCATATGTAGGGGTCAGTATATAGTATACATTCATATGTAGGGGGGTCAGTATATAGTATACATTCATATGTAGGGGGGTCAGTATATAGTATACATTCATATGTAGGGGGGTCAGTATATAGTATACATTCATATGTAGGGGGGTCAGTATATAGTATACATTCATATGTAGGGGGGTCAGTATATAGTATATATTCATATGTAGGGGGGTCAGTATATAGTATACATTCATATGTAGGGGTCAGTATATAGTATACATTCATATGTAGGGAGGTCAGCATATAGTATACATTCATATGTAGGGGGGTCTGTATATAGTATACATTCATATGTAGGGGGGTCTGTATATAGTATACATTCATATGTAGGGGGGTCTGTATATAGTATACATTCATATGTAGGGGGGTCTGTATATAGTATACATTCATATGTAGGGGGGTCTGTGTATATAGTATACATTCATATGTAGGGGGGTCAGTATATAGTATACATTCATATGTAGGGGGGTCAGTATATAGTATACATTCATATGTAGGGGGGTCAGTATATAGTATACATTCATATGTGGGGGGTCAGTATATAGTATACATTCATATGTGGGGGGTCAGTATATAGTATACATTCATATGTGGGGGGTCAGTATATAGTATACATTCATATGTGGGGGGTCAGTATATAGTATACATTCATATGTAGGGGGTCAGTATATAGTATACATTCATATGTAGGGGGGTCAGTATATAGTATACATTCATATGTAGGGGGGTCAGTATATAGTATACATTCATATGTAGGGGGGTCAGTATATAGTATACATTCATATGTAGGGGGGTCAGTATATAGTATACATTCATATGTAGGGGGTCAGTATATAGTATACATTCATATGTAGGGGGTCAGTATATAGTATACATTCATATGTAGGGGGGTCAGTATATAGTATACATTCATATGTAGGGGGTCAGTATATAGTATACATTCATATGTAGGGGGTCAGTATATAGTATACATTCATATGTAGGAGGTCAGTATATAGTATACATTCATATGTAGGGGGTCAGTATATAGTATACATTCATATGTAGGAGGTCAGTATATAGTATACATTCATATGTAGGGGGTCAGTATATAGTATACATTCATATGTAGGAGGTCAGTATATAGTATACATTCATATGTAGGGGGGTCAGTATATAGTATACATTCATATGTAGGGGGGTCAGTATATAGTATACATTCATATGTAGGGGGTCTGTATATAGTATACATTCATATGTAGGGGGGTCAGTATATAGTATACATTCATATGTGGGGGGGGGTCAGTATATAGTATACATTCATATGTAGGGGGGTCAGTATATAGTATTCATTCATATGTAGGGGGTCAGTATATAGTATACATTCATATGTAGGGGGGTCAGTATATAGTATACATTCATATGTAGGGGGTCAGTATATAGTATACATTCATATGTAGGGGGTCTGTATATAGTATACATTCATATGTAGGGGGGTCTGTATATAGTATACATTCATATGTAGGGGTCAGTATATAGTATACATTCATATGTAGGGGGGTCAGTATATAGTAGACATTCATATGTAGGGGGGTCAGTATATAGTAGACATACATATGTAGGGGGTCAGTATATAGTATACATTCATATGTAGGGGGGTCAGTATATAGTATACATTCATATGTAGGGGGTCAGTATATAGTATACATTCATATGTAGGGGGGTCAGTATTTAGTATACATTCATATATGGGGGTCAGTATATAGTATACATTCATATGTAGGGGGGTCAGTATATAGTATACATTCATATGTAGGGGGGTCAGTATTTAGTATACATTCATATATGGGGGTCAGTATATAGTATACATTCATATGTAGGGGGGTCAGTATATAGTATACATTCATATGTAAGGGGTCAGTATATAGTATACATTCATATGTAAACTGAATAAATCGGGTGTCACTATTATGACGTTCACTTATGTGACCTATGAAGTAGTGCTGGCGGTATAACGGTTCACTCTGAATACCGGTTTTATTTTATTTTTTATTTTTTTATTTTTTTTATGATATGAATTTTTCATATACCACAATACCAGTGTATGAAAAATTTATATGATAAACTTCCTCCGCCCGCTCCCTTTAAATAACGTGGGGTCGCACCTTAGTCCCACGTCATAGCGGGTCGGCCCGACACCTAGAAACGTCCGGGACCCGTGGCTAATAGTGCGCGCCACTGATCACGGTGCCGCGCGCTATTAAGCCTTTGGACGCAGCGTTCTAAGTTGATCACTGCGTCTAAAGGTAAAGTTAATCATTGCCGGTTAGCTCAGTGGGCTGTTCCAGACACGAGGGTCCCTACCTGCCTCCTCGCTGTCCGATTGCTGAATGACTGCTCCGTGCCTGAGATCCAGGCATGAACAGTCAAGCGGCAGAATCATCGATCTATGTTATCCTATGGGATAACAATGATCAATGTAAAAGATCAGTGTATGTAATTTTATAGGCCCCTATGGGGGCTATAACATTGCAAGAAAAAAGTGGAAAAAAATAGTTAATAAAGATCATTTAACTTTCCCCCTAATAAAAGTCAGAATCAACCTCCTTTTCCCATTTAAAAAATGAAATTAAAAAAATTAATGAAAAAAAATTCACATTTAAAAAAAAATACCGTTAAATACAGTGAAACCGTCATAATTTAGAAAATTACCATGATATACATTTTTGTCATACCGCCCAGCACTACTATGAAGCGGGAAGCTCCTATTTCCGTACGGATAGAACAAATATGATCTCTGAACCTGCGCTTCGTTTTTCCTATGTAAAAGATGCATGGACAAACTAAGCAATACAATTGTCTGACGTTAAAGGGGTATTCCGACTAAAGACATCTTATCCCCTATCCAAAGGATAGGGGATGAGAAGTCTGTTCGCAGGGAATAAGATGTCTATAGGCGGAGTACCCCTTTTAAGCTTTTTTTTCAAATCCTCCGGTTGTTGTAAGAATAGTGTCTAATCATTATGGATCTGTTTTACCTAATAAGCTGGCTATACACTTTTTATTTTTTTAACGTGGCGGATGGGAGCTGCCATTATGAAGTAAACCATTTTTTTAAGTGCTCTTACTAAAACGTGTATTATTACTACGGAGGAGAGCGGCATCTTCCTCCTCCTGTGCTGCTGTCATGGAGGATCCTTAGAAACAGAATTAATTCTTAACAGTAATTATATTTTCCCTAGAGGTGTCTGGCAGGAGCTGATCTCCTCCACTGACACAAGCTGAAGCCTGTCTAGCCGGATATACATGTGTATGAGGGTCCTGAGGTTATTGATCCACCATCTTATATCTATGTCTATCTTCTAGTAGATCTACTCCTGTCATTTTTGGCCATCATTATAATTCATGATTTTTTGGCTAATCTAAAACATTCCACATGACTTCTCTACTGTCTAAGGACATTTACAATATTTATTTCACAGGTTATGGATCAGAAGAGAGATCTGAACTCTATTAATGCTCCAGACATAAAGGAAGAAGAAGATACATATGTGAGCAGTGATGAGCAGTATAAAGAAATTATTCCTATAGGGAAAGATCTGATCTATATTAATGCTCCAGACATAAAGGAAGAAGGGGAGACAGATGTGAATGGCGATGAGCAGTATATGGAGGAAATTCCTGCAAGGGAAAATCTGAACTATATTAATTCTACAGACATAAAGGAAGAAGAAGAAGAGACAGATGTGAGCGGTAATGAGCAGTATATGGAGGGAATTCCTACAAGGAAAGATCCAAACTATTTTAATGCTCCAGACATAAAGGAAGAAGAAAAGACAGATGTGAGTGGTGATGAGCAGTATAAGGAGCACATTCCTACAGGGAAAGATCTGAACTATATTAATGCTCCAGACATAAAGAAAGAAGGGGAGACAGGTGTGAACAGTGATGAGCAGTTAAAGGAGGATATTCCTAAAAGGAAACATCGGAAATCTATTAATGCTACAGACATAAAGGAAGAAGAACAGGCAGATGTGAGTGATGATGAGCAGTATATGGAGGAAATTCCTGCAAGGAAAGATCTAAACTATATTAATGCTCCAGAGATAGAGGAAGAAGAGACAGATGTGAGCGGTGATGAGCAGTATATGGAGGACATTCCTACAGGTAACAACCCAAGTGAGTAGTGACCACTAAATGAAGAAAACAGTCACAATACAATCATTTTGTACCACTACAATAATTTTTTGTGGAATATATTTTAAGTGTCGTGTCAGTCTTTTCTGCCGTATATTCCTTATTCAGCCAAAATACAAACAAAATTTTGGTAAAAATTTGAGACCATTAAAGGCGATAACACATGTTGTGCATTTATAATGGATGCAGAAGTACAGCTATAATATGGAGATGAAAAATATTTGAGCGAGGCCGATCCCTTCATCATCTACTGTTAGGGAGAAGTAATTGACTTTAGATGAAACAGCTATAAGATTTTTTACACTAAAAACTCAGGCTACCTCTTTACTAGATTCCTTTGTAGTACCTTAGAAGATAAAATTAAACTTTATTGGTCGCTAACATTTCAAGAAATTTCTCTCCAAAAAAACAGCTCTAAGTCTCTGCCACTAGGTGTCTTGCTAGTCTGCTGTCCACTCCCTGTTGTCAGAAGAATCTGTCTCTAGTAACAGCTAGATCAGGAGATAACACAGGAAGTGGGGGTGGGGCTTAGCCTGTGCTATATGCAGGAGAGGGCCTGAGAATGCCTGGATCGTGTACCTTCAAGCTGAGCCAGTCTACTTGCAGATGATCCACACTGTCCCTGAAAGGTAAATTGATGTTTCTCTCATCTCTCACTGCCCATATAGCTCAGGGCAGCTGTCTTTTGTATATTCACCATTGTATGTTATTCAGTTCCCACTTTAGCATCTCAGCAGCAATAAGTGCTTAGGGTAACCCCTTCCTTCAGTCTGCTCACAAAGCACCTTGCAAGAAGAGAGCATCAGTAACCCCCTTCTCCCTCACAAATATAGTACTGTACTGTGTAAATCACCGGCCCAGTGCAGTTTCACCAGAACTATGTTATGGCATGTGGTGTCCTGTGATTGGCCAGAGATGTAAGGGAAAGAAATTTCTGTGTGTGTACTACTAGCAAACAGCAATAGTTGTGCACCATGGAGGGGACTCTTTTGTGCTCCCTAAACTTCTTCCCATCCTCTGACATTGCCACACGCTGGAGGAAAGTTTCCTCCCCCGTTCTGTGAAGAGTGGTTCCCCAGTCCGTTTTAACTTCCCTCCCCTGTCTGGCATGGGGCGACGTCAAAGGACGCGGCAGTGCACATTCAGATTAGTCACCACACAGACGGCGGCCTGAATTCATACACGGGAGCTGGCCGGGCCCCTAGTGGTAACGTGTTGTCTGTAAGATGGCCGCCAGGGAACTCCCTACTTCCCAGTGGTGGTACAGGGAGTCTGAAAAACCTGTATACACCCATAATCGGCAACAAGTATATTATATACTTGAATTTCGGGTAGAATACGGACATGGCGCACATCTACAATCTTGTATAATGATCTAATTGCTTCTCAGCATAATATCAAAAACGAACAGGTTGTTATTATACATTTTTGATCAAAAAGTACAAGCCCACTCGCCACGTCAAGGCCACCTATTTAGAGTGGGTCCCTAACATCCCTAGCATAAAATGGCGTAGCACCGGGCGGCGACCACCACCGCCGCGACACCAGTGCCCACGGGGGGGAAACGACCCACTGGCAGAGCGGCCCCAATGCCACTCAAACCAGTCTATGGGCCGCACCCGCCCGCAGACATAGCGCCACAGCAGCAACGGACGCCGCCCTGCACCACACCAGTGTGAACAAGGTGTAATGGCTCACTTACCCTGCTCTCCCAGTCAGACTGGGAGGCTGCTAGGAGTGAAATGGCCCTAGTGTGGCTAATTACCACCTATATAGGGTTGGGCTGAGGGGGTGGGGAAGAGTGCAGCACATGTTCAAACAGTCTGACTGGGAGAGCATGGTAAGTGAGCTATTACACCTTGTTCACACTGGTGTGGTGCTGTGCAGTGTCCGTTGCTGCCGTGGCGCCGTGTCTGCGGGGGGGGGGTGTGCGGCCCATAGACTGGTTTGAGTGGCATTGGGGCCGCTCTGCCAGTAGGTCGTTTCCCCCCCGTGGGCACTGGTGTCGCGGCGGTGGTGGTCGTCGCCGCCCGGTGCTGCGCCATTTTATGCTAGGGACGTTAGGGACCCACTCTAAATAGGTGGCCTTGACGTGGCGAGTGGGCTTGTACTTTTTGATCAAAAATGTATAATAACAACCTGTTAGTTTTTGATATTGTGCTGAGAAGCAATCAGATCATTATACAAGATTGTAGATGTGCGACCATGTCTGTATTCTACCCGAAATTCATATTATATACTTGTGCAACTACCTAAGGTACTGTCATATATGGAAAGTTGTTTCTCTCCGGAGTACCCCTTCAACTGGGCCCCGTGCAATGTGTGCAGCCAAATAAAAGTTTAGTCTGATGGCTAATATGATAGCCTAATATTAGGGTGCGGCTCACTTCACCTATTTTATTACTGAGGTACAGCTAATCCAATACCCAAAGAAAATAATAGAACTTTAATAATACAAACAAGCCGACCTCAAAGTAATAAAAATAATAGTAATTATTAATAATAATAATAATAATAATAATACAATATGCATTATTATTATTAATAGTATAATTTTTTATTACCTTGAGATCTGCTTGTTTGTATTATTGATGACTAATTCGAGTGAAGGCATCCAAAATAAATTTTGGGAGATTTGCTCATCTTTGTCTATTCTTTTATTTTCTATAAGAACCCTTATTCAGCAGTACTTAGAGGAGTTCTGCAGCTTTAGACAACTTGTCCCCTATCCGAAAAAATGTACTTACACTTATCTGTATTATTGTTGGCAGATGTCCATATAGTAAAGAAGCCATCTCCATGTTCAGAACATAAGAAACATCATACTGTAAAGTCAAAACTGGTTCAACCTCGAAGAGCTCCCACAGGGAAGAAGGCGGTGTTGTGTTCAGAATGTGGTAAATGTTTTACACGGAAATCATATCTTCGAATACATCAAAGGATTCACACCGGAGAGAAGCCATTTTCATGCTCAGAATGTGGCAAATGTTTTACTCAAAGATCAGATCTGAAAAGTCATGTGAGAACTCACACAGGGGAGAAGCCATTTTCATGTTTGGAGTGTGGCAAATGCTTTACCTCTAAATCAGATCTTACTAAACATCAAAGAATTCACACAGGGGAGAAGCCGTTTGCATGTTCAGAATGTGGAAAATGCTTTACGGCGGCATCACATCTTGTTCAACATCAAAGAACTCACATGACAGAGAAGCCATTTGCATGTTCAGAATGTGGGAAAAGCTTTACTACAAACTTACATCTTGTTGAACATCAAAGAAGTCACACAGGAGAGAAGCCATTTGCATGTTCTGAATGTGATAAAGGTTTTGTACGGCGAGCAGATCTTCTTAAACATCAACTAACGCACACAGAAGAGAAACCATTTTCATGTTCAGAATGTGGCAAATGCTATGCTCAGAAATCAAATCTTGTTAAACATCAAATAACTCACACAGGGAAGAAGCCATTTTCATGTTCAGAATGTGGCAAATGCTATACTCAGAAATCATATCTTGTTGAACATCAAAGAACTCACACAGGGGAGAAACCATTTGCATGTTTGGAGTGTGGCAAATTCTTTACTTTTAAATTAGATCTTACTAGACATCAAATAACTCACACAGGGGAGAAGCCATTTGCATGTTCTGAATGTGGGAAATGTTTTTCTAAAAAAGAAGTGCTTGTAACACATCAAAGAATCCACTCAGGAAAGAAACCTTTTTCATGTTCAGAATGTGACAAATGTTTTATTCAGAAATCAAATCTCATTAAACATCTCACATGTCACACAGGGGAGAAGCCATTTTTATGCCCAGAATGTGGAAAATGTTATACTCAGAAATCACATCTCACTAGACATCAAGAAACTCACTCAGGAAAGAAACCTTATTCCTGTTCAGAATGTGGAAAATGTTTTAATGCTAAACCAAGTCTTATAGCCCATATGAGAGGTCACTCAGGAACTAGGCCATTCTCATGTTCAGAATGTGGCAAAAGTTACAATGCAAAATCAAGTCTTTTGTGCCATCAGAGGATTCACACAGGGGAGAAGCTATTAACATGTTCAGAATGTGGGAAATGTTTCACTCGCAGATCATATTTTCTTACACATCAACGAACTCACACAGGGGAGAACCCATTTGCATGTTCAGAATGTGGAAAATGTTTTATTCAGAAAGCAGATCTTCTAAAACATCAAAGAATTCACATAGGGGAGAAGGCATTTTCTTGCTAGAATGTAGGAAATTCTTTCAAAGACCAAGAAGAGAGTAAACATTTCCTTATTTATTTTTCAACTTTTGTACAAGAAAGAAATAAACAACTGGTACAAGTCTTGTATCTTACAAGAGAAAGAGAAAGCAACATAGAGCACTACATGATAAATAAGAAATGTCTGTAATAACCAATAAATAATATATTTAAAGAGAAACTGACAGTTCACCCGCGGGTGAACCGCTTTATAATGATGGGTCACTCACTTAAATCTGATCAGGAGGTGCAGAGTTATGTTGGTAAATACCTACATATTATTCCTAATGCACTCCATTGCGCATTGGAGGTGGGGAGCCGTCTGGCAAAGCTCCCCGGTCTCCTCCATATCCCTCTGTTGGCTTCGCCTGCTTAATTATTATGCTAATGAGGCAGGTGAGTGTCAAAGAATTTTTTGTTTTAAACATGTAAAAATATAATACACACTTTTTATAAAATAAATTAAAAGAATAAAAAATTAAAATACACAAAAGGTAGGGTAACACGGAGCACATCCGTACCATGTTTCACGCTGCCGACCTCTGCGGCTGGGTAGCCCTGTGTGTTCGCTCATAGTGACGGATTTTCTGCCGGCAGTCAGGAGCAGACACACAGAGTGAAATACGCTGCGGGTGCCCTTCGTGTGACCCTACTTGTTCATACTGCGCTTTAGTTTTAGGTATCTGCCAGCGCCACGTCAAAAAAGTGATGCCAACCTATACAATAGCAGCATCCACACAAAGTCACCTAGTGGCTCCGACAGGGCCGCTTCCCGCTAATTCTACAACATGGCAGATATATGCATCAGGCACGGTAACTGTCATAGAGAGCGTCGTGTCACATCTAGCCGACCAAGGACTGGTCAGAGCGGTCCCTGCTCCAGTTAATACATATTTTATGGTCCATATGGGGTCACTCGTGGGGGTGTGGTACGGTTCTGCCACCTCCGATCCTCTGCAGGCATGGAGTGGGGTCTATAATTCTTATCATGATTTCCTGAAAGCCAAAGGGGGCTCCTCTCCTGGGTGGGACTGGCCAACCCGGGACGAACAATGTAATAAAATATGGGGCACATTTCCATGATTTCAGACACTATGTACAAAATGTATGTCCAACAAATTTGTAACAAAAAAAAGCTAATTTAAAATTACTTACACTGATTTTGTAATAATTCCTGCTATGGTGGTAAAATACTCACTATACCCCATAGTGAATACCTTGAGGGGTCTAGTTTTTAAAATGGGCTCATTTGGGGGAGGGTTGGGTTCTATGGTCTACCACATAAAAAAATTTACTTTTTCTAATTTTTAAATAAGATTGTTAGTTTTTTAATCCATTTAAAATTTTAATTAGAAAAAAAATGCTGTCAAAATAAAGTAGACATCTGAAAGTATAATTTTCGTAAACTTATTTTTTATGTATTTTTTTATGATTTTTTGCATTGTAAAAAATATCGGCTTACTTTTACTATGTACATGTCGGAATTGTTGTGATAATTTTGGGCAAAAAATTACTAGAGTTACTCTCTAATAGGGCAAATTTTTCGCACCGTAAGTGAAGTTTTTATCGGCACCATTTTTGTCTTGATGGGACTTTATCGGTTTTTATACATTTTTTTAGGGTATACAAGGTGAACAAAAAGATGTCATTTTGGACTTTGGTATTTTTTTTTATATGTACGCCAACAACCGTGCGATTTAATTAATGTTATATTTTTATAGTTCGGACATTTACTCACACAGCGATACCACATGTTTATTTTTGTTTACATTTTATTTATTAATAGGAAAAGGGGGGTGATTCAAACTTTTATTAGGGAAGGGGTTAATTCATGTTTATTAACTCGTTTTTTTTACACTATTTTATAGTCCCCAGAAAGGACTATTCTATTTATCCTCAGAATGCAACACTGTTCACTGCTATGCCACAGCATAGCATTGATCAGTGTTATCAGTGCTCTGCTGCTCCAGCCTACTGAGGCTAACTGAAGCTTCAGATCACCGGACAGTGAGGAGGCAGGTGGGAGCCCTCCAGCTGTCCTCTTAGCTGATAGGGACACGGTGGTCCCGATCAGCTCCACTGAGCTGCAGAGATTTTTTTTTCTATTTTAGATGATCATGGCGTCTAAGGGGTTAATGCTGGGCATCACCTGGATCAGTGATGTCCGGTATTAGCCACCGGTCCTAGCGGCTGATAGCAGTCGGGACCACCCCACTATGACGCGGGGTCATTGTGTGACCTTGCGTCATAGAAAGGGAGCTGGATGGGGGCGTACAGGTACGCCCTTCATTCTTAAGAAGTTAAAAATATGATGCTCTTAGACATGGTCTAAGAAGAAAAAATAAAACAAGAGAATAATCTCTAAGATAATTAGAGATTAATTACCCAAACTGGGGAGAAAGTACGTTCTAGCAGGATACCAGAGAAATAAGGCAAAAAAAAAAAAAGACTAGCAAAGTAACTACAAGCAGTAACAAGGCTGTACTAAGGAAGAGAGTTGGGAGTGATCCACAGAACTGCGCTCTGAGAGACACAGTGCAACACAGAATTGCTTAAAGTATAGACTCCACCCACTCCAGACGGAGATAACACTGTACAAGAAATGTAATGGATTCATAATTATACTTAAACTATACTGAATGGAAGCAACAACATAAGAACGTCTCCTCGCTCGGTCCTAAAAAGAAAATCTTAATTTTAAGAGCAGGGACCGAGCAGAGAGGAAAGGGAAGTGACGTCACTTCTGCAAGATGGTGCCGGCCAGTGTAGGACGCTGTGCGCAACTCCTGTGTGGTTGCACGTAGCCCAGGTAAGCTGATATGCTACAGGCAGTCAAATGACTGACAGGAAAACAAAGCTGCCGCTAACGGGAGGATAGCTATACAGCCGGATGGCAGAACCGCAGGACCCACAAACACATAGGAGCTCCGACCTGCAGGTAAATCCAGTAGGGAGAAAAGACATATGAACAGGAGCTCAGCATTTTAGAGCTGCAAGAACAAGGACGTCTTAAAGCAGTGGTTCTCAACCTTTTTGGCCACTGTACCCCCAAAGGCTGAAAGTGTCCGCGGGTACCCCCTCGCGCGCGAGGGGTACCCGCGGACAAAAGGCATGTTCTTACCTTTATACTAATGCATCCTCCCCCCATCTTAATCCCTTTGTGCTATTATTCTCCTCCATCTTTATCCCCTTGTACCATTATCCCTCCTCCATCTTTATCCCCTTGTGTTATTATTCCCCCTCCATCTTTATCCCCTTGTACCATTATCCCTCCTCCATCTTTATCCCCTTGTGTTATTATTCCCTCCTCCATCTTTATCCCCTTGTGTTATTATTCCTCCTCCATCTTTATCCCCTTGTGTTATTATTCCTCCTCCATCTTTACCCCCTTGTGTTATTATTCCTCCTCCATCTTTATCCCCTTGTGTTATTATTCCCCCTCCATCTTTATCCCCTTGTGTTATTATTCCCCCTCCATCTTTATCCCCTTGTGTTATTATTCCCCCTCCATCTTTATCCCCTTGTGTTATTATTCCTCCTCCATCTTTATCCCCTTGTGTTATTATTTCTCCTCCATCTTAATCCCCTTGTGTTATTATTCCTCCTCCATCTTTATCCCCTTGTGTTATTATTCCCTCCTCCATCTTTATCCCCTTGTGTTATTATTCCTCCTCCATCTTTATCCCCTTGTGTTATTATTCCCTCCTCCATCTTTATCCCCTTGTGTTATTATTCCCTCCTCCATCTTTATCCCCTTGTGTTATTATTCCTCCTCCATCTTTATCCCCTTGTGTTATTATTCCCTCCTCCATCTTTATCCCCCTGTGTTATTATTCCTCCTCCATCTTAATCCCCTTGTTATTATTCCTCCTCCATCTTTATCCCCTTGTGTTATTATTCCTCCTCCTCCATCTTTATCCCCTTGTGTTATTATTCCTCCTCCATCTTTATCCCCTTGTGTTATTATTCCTCCTCCATCTTTATCTCCTTGTGTTATTATCCCTCCTCCATCTTTATCCCCCTGTGTTATTATTCCTCCTCCATCTTTATCCTCGTGTACTATTATTCCTCCTCCATCTTTATCTCCTTGTGTTATTATTCCTCCTCCATCTTTATCCCCTTGTGCTATTATTCCTCCTCCATCTTTATCCCCTTGTGTTATTATTCCTCCTCCATCTTTATCCCCTTGTGTTATTATTCCTCCTCCATCTTTATCCCCTTGTGTTATTATTCCTCCTCCATCTTTATCCCCTTGTGTTATTATTCCTCCTCCATCTTTATCCCCTTGTGTTATTATTCCTCCTCCATCTTTATCCCCTTGTGTTATTATTCCTCCTCCATCTTTATCCCCTTGTGTTATTATTCCTCCTCCATCTTTATCCCCTTGTACTATTATTCCCTCCTCCATCTTAATCCCCTTGTGCCATTATTATCCAATATGGCAAAAGGGGATCAGGGGGAGGGGGGGGGGGGATAATGGCACAAGGGGATTAAGATGGAGGGGGAATAATAACACAGGGGGATAAAGATGGAGGGGGGTATAATCAACCCTCCCCCCTCCATCTTTATCCCCTTGTCCAATTATTCCCCCTTCATCTTAATCCCCCTGTGTTATTGTTCCCTCCTCCATCTTTATCCCCTTGTGTTATTATTCCCTCCTCCATCTTGATCCCCTTGTGTTATTATTCCCTCCTCCATCTTGATCCCCTTGTGTCATTATTCCCCCCTCCATATTAATCCCCCTGTGTTATTGTTCCCTCCTCCATCTTTATCCCCTTGTGTTATTATTCCTCCTCCATCTTTATCCCCCTGTGTTATTATTCCCCCTCCATCTTTATCCCCTTGTGTTATTATTCCCCCTCCATCTTTATCCCCTTGTGTTATTATTCCTCCTCCATCTTTATCCCCTTGTGTTATTATTCCTCCTCCATCTTTATCCCCTTTTGTTATTATTCCCTCCTCCATCTTTATCCCCTTGTGTCATTATTCCTCCTCCATATTAATCCCCCTGTGTTATTGTTCCCTCCTCCGTCTTTATCCCCTTGTGTTATTATTCCTCCTCCATCTTTATCCCCTTGTGTCATTATTCCTCCTCCATCTTTATCCCCTTGTGTTATTATTCCTCCTCCATATTAATCCCCCTGTGTTATTGTTCCCTCCTCCGTCTTTATCCCCTTGTGTTATTATTCCCCCTCCATCTTTATCCCCTTGTGTCATTATTCCTCCTCCATCTTTATCCCCTTGTGTTATTATTCCTCCTCCATATTAATCCCCCTGTGTTATTGTTCCCTCCTCCGTCTTTATCCCCTTGTGTTATTATTCCTCCTCCATCTTGATCCCCTTGTGTCATTATTCCTCCTCCATATTAATCCCCTTGTGTTATTATTCCTCCTCCATCTTTATCCCCTTGTGTTATTATTCCCTCCTCCATCTTTATCCCCTTGTGTCATTATTCCCCCTCCATCTTGATCATCTTGTGTCATTATTCCCCCTCCATCTTATTCCCCTTGTGTCATTATTCCCCCCTCCCTCTGATCCCCTTTTTCCATTTCCCCCCTCCATCTTTATCCCCTTGTGCCATTATTATCCCATATGGCAAAAGGGGATCAGGGGGAGTGGGGCAAGGGGATACATTTTAATGCCTTGTGCTTTATTACTCCCCATCCCCCCTCCACCATTATCCCTCTCCAACTCCATGTTAATGCCTTGTGCTCTGTCCCACACATCCCCCCTCCGTCCCACACATCCCCCCCTCCGTCCCACACATCCCCCCCTCCGTCCCACACAGTCCCCCCTCCGTCCCACACAGTCCCCCCTCCGTCCCACACTGTCCCCCCTCCGTCCCACACTGTCCCCCCTCCGTCCCACACAGTTCCCCCTCCGTGCCACACAGTCCCCCTCCGTCCCACACAGTCCCCCTCTGTGCCATACAGTTGTTTTTAACTTTTTGTTTTTAGCCTTTACCTGGCGTCCTGCGGTCCCGTGGCCTGTCCTTGGATGCAGCGTGCCCCGTTCGGCGGGGCCGCACTGACGGGTGATGTCCTCCTGCGCTGTGCGGCAAGTCTGCACAACTTCAGGGGTGGTCACACGTCTCCCCGGCAACCACGCAGCTCACTCACAGTAGCCACGGCCGCATCTCGGGCCGCGGCTACTGTACAGTGAGCTGCCGTGGCCGTTCTCTGCTATGCGCTGTCAAATACTGGCCAATGCATGGCCGGTATTTGACAGCGCTTTCACGTACTCCGACAGAACCCAGGTCTTAAAGGAAATCTGCAGCAAAAGACAACTTATCAACTATCTACAGGATAAGTGATAAGTGTCTGATCGCGAGGGTCCGACCGTTGGGACCCTGCGATCTCCCAAACGGGGCCCCGCATTGCAGCTTTAAGCAAGCAGCTAATGCGCATAGCGCCGACCTCTCTGAAGTCGAAGGTACGCCCCTTCCACATACAGCTCTATGGGAGAGGCGGGGTGGCACGAACACTGCCTCTCCCATAGAACTACATGGAGGAGGCGCGTCGGCCCTGACGTCACGCTGCAGCCGGAGCGCCTCCTGCAAGGGAGAACCACGGCAGAGCCCTGACCCCGTACAGGAGATTTCCAGGGGTCTCAGCGGTCGGATCCCCTCGATCCAACTCTCAACCCTTATCCTGTGGATACGGGGTGCATTGTCTTTTGCTGCAGATTTCCTTTAGTATAAAAGGAAAAACCAAAATCAATATATATATATATTTGTGGTCGGTGCTCATTCGTATAGCGAGCCTACCTAACTAAACCTCTTACTAAGCTCGTAATTCCTACTCAATCCTGTAACCTATCTATGCAGTTAGAGTTATGCCACATACTGCCGCGTAGGAGTACACCTGAAAAATAGAGGGCATACCCTGATGTATAATGATAGTCATGAAAATGATATTGAGGGAGGGTTGGGTGGGACGTGACGAACCCGCGGCATCAGAGACAGATACTGCCGCGGGTTCTTATAGGGACTCCCCGCCCCTCCCACAAATACAGGCTAAATTATTAGCCTTTACACTTGTGGTCGGTGCTCATTCGTATAGCGAGCCTACCTAACTAAACCTCTTACTAAGCTCGTAATTCCTACTCAATCCTGTAACCTATCTATGCAGTTAGAGTTATGCCACATACTGCCGCGTAGGAGTACACCTGAAAAATAGAGGGCAAAACTCATAATGAGAACAAAGCGCTATTAACACACATAACCACGTTGCCAGTGACTGAAATGTATTGAGCATTACTGACTATGGAATGGGGGTACAGTGCACGTAACACTGAACACCCCAATTACCTTACTACATATGCTGGCACACCATGTTGTGACGTCTGTGCAGCTGCCCCAATGCTTAGTGAATGACTGGATATAACCAACAGTTCGTATTTGACATATGTTTCACAAACAACGTAGTAATAAATGCTACCCCCTTGACAATGGCAGCGGCTGATCCCGTTGGATCCTTGATGTGCGGAAGCAAAGCTTGCAACACTCAGACTGAGCATCGCTCGTGACTTGAGAAAATGCCGTATGATGACAACCTGACTGGACAATTACCTTCTTCTGCTACACAATTTCATTGCGTAACTATCTGTATCCCAACAAACTAATGTAACTACGGTCATGCATCTAAATGCGATACCCCTAAACCTTAAGAAACCACGACAACTCAAGAACAGCGTGGCCTCTGACATTTCACTGGGGAATGCCTAAACGTCAACTAACCAACTGACTAAGCCAGCTGCCAGGGCTGATGGCTGGAGGGCTCACGAACCTCCCTCTGTGCGCACTCTTCAGGGCAGATTGATGGCATGGGACGCAAACAATGACGCAAGGCTAAACCACGTAAACTATGCTGGATACCTGACAGATACTTTGTTAGTATTATACTAGATGCAATAAGAGTGGCAAAACCCAATAAATGCAAAATTGCACGTGAGACCTCCTCTGGGTATTTGACGTAAAACATTGTGAACGTATACCAAATCTCTGTGAGCTGTAGATGTGAAAAAGTCTCAGCGAACAACCCTATGCCCGTATGGACAACTCCAAGTGCTACCAACGTTTATACACATATGACTACCTAGTCACCAACCTCAACTTGTGTCAGGTTACCACTGTAACCAACCTGTGGACGTGACCGGCAATGAAACCACTAATGCAGCAAACATGACAATGAAACTCAACCAACATATGGTTACTATCGTCAACCTAAAGCAGAGACAACAAAACCAACCGCCCAGAGCCAAGCTAAGTCCCTGTACGCACAACCCAAATGCTAAGTAAACATATGGACGCATAATGACATTTCCGCCAACCAAAAGTCATGTCAGGTTGCAACTGAATAAACCTGTAGACATGACAGGCCGAACATAAATGAAAGACTCAACCAAATCTGTAACTAATAATATGACCGTCAACCTGAACCAACCAGATTGTACCCATAATAGACCTATGAACGTGGCAATTAACAACGGAAATAAAGCTATATCCCTGCGCATAACCAAACAGCTGAATAACATAACGTATAATGACATTGCCGCCAACCTGAAATCGTGTCAGGTTGTATCTGGATTGAGCTGTAGACGTAACTGGTTCAGCCGAATTTAAAACCTCAACCAATGTAATACACAGACAACTATATGGGCGTATGTACGAACTGAGTGCATGCACCGAACAACTTATGAACGTATGGCTAAAATGAACTGCTTGAGTGAACATATTCACTGAAACAACTAAACAAGCAGGTACACCGAGCAACTTATCCGCACATATGCCCCGTATGACTTGAATAACTGCATTAAGCACTGATATACAATACAACACATTAATTTAACTATACCACCGCCTATGTGTCATAATGTTGTCGCTCTGAAAGGCGTGTCAGTAACAACAACTAGCTAATGTATCCCCCTGCAGACGTGGCAGGTATAGTGGGTATACACCGCCTATGTGTTGTGTTATTGTTGTTCTGAAGACGTGTCAGTAACAACAATTATGCAACGTACCCCCCCTGCAGACGTGGCAGGTATAATGGGTATACACCGCCTATGTGTTGTGTTATTGTTGTTCTGAAGACGTGTCAGTAACAACAATTATGCAACGTACCCCCCTGCAGACGTGGCAGGTATAATGGGTATACACTGCCTATGTGTCGTGTTAAAGTTGTTCTGAAGATGTGTCAGTAACTACAATTATGCAACGTACCCCCCTGGACATGGCAGGCACAATGGGTATACACCCCCTAATTATGGTGTTATGTTATTCTGAAGACATGTCCCTAACAACTACGCCATGCATCTCCCTGCAGACGTGGCAGGCATTAAGGGCATAAACCATCTATGGGTCATGAGGCCGTTACTCTGAAAGCATGTCAGCAATTACTACTGAGTCAAACAACCCACAACCGTATACGTAGACAAACTAGGGGGCGTATGTTCAAAACTTTGAGCGCGTGTACCGAACAACCTATGAACGTATAGCTAGAATGAACTGCATGAACGAACATGTGCACTGAACAAACCATATAAGCAGATGCACAGAGCAACTTATCAACACACATTCCCAGTACGACTATATAATTGCATGAAGCGCTGATGTATGATACAACACATGAATTCCATACGATGTATGTCCCACTGTACAGTAACTAGAAAGCACTGACCCGAAGCGGTTTTCCCTTTTTATATACAAATATAAATATATATACACACACATACATGGGGCAGGTATAGTGGGTATACCACCACTGTGTCGTAGTGTTGTCGCACTGAAGGCATGTCAATAACAACAATTGCAATGTAGACGTGGCAGGTATAAAGGGTATACACCACCTATGTGTCGTGAGGCTGTAGCTCTGAACACATGTCAGCAACAACTACTGAGTACCACCCCCTGCTGGCATGGTAGATATGATGCCCCGACCGCAACAGCTGTATAAATACTAAGTGAGGAACGCATGTGCCCTAATGCTATGAAACTATATGCACTGCAGATACTACAATGAATCTACAGAAGTGCACTGTAAACACTATAACGTGTGAAAACTATGGGAACTGACATTAGCATGAAACCCTGAGCGTATAGACCAAATTAACTATGTGCGTATACACAAGCGAACTATATGAATTAAGCCCACTGTAAATGCTGCCATGGCAATAAACACTTATCCACAATATCAAAGTAACAAGCGGATGTAAGATATAACAGCACAAGCATAAGAACAGTGTAATTAATACTAGCATATGTAAATTACAAGCTTAAGTACAATGAATCTATGCACGTATGTACGAGAGTGTACTACAAGTGTATAAACAATAACATACTACCTCACTTATATAATGTAATCTGAAGTTACGAGCCCATATGCCCTATAAGCTACAACTAAGTTAACCTGGAAGAAATGAGGACAAACTATGTGTGTAAGTTCGGGACAACTACATGCACATAGGAAAAGAGCAAACTAAGTGCATATGTACGGAACTATGCCGTATAACAAGCTATGAGCGACTGTACTAATAAACTAGATGAACCTATAATCAAGAAAACTGTATGCGCGTATGCACAACAAGTGCATGCGCGTATGGCCAACAACAACTATATGAACGTCTGCACCAAACAAATCTGATAAACTTATGAAAAGAACGAACAATATGCATGCATGTAGTGACCACGTACTTACGCACAGAACACTCCATGCGCTGTACAAGCATATATGCGGTACCATAAGAGTGTGCCCAGCACTACCCTACAAGCGTGAGTACAGCACACATACCACGAGCACATGCACCGCACAACTCCCACGAGCCACCAGCGTATGTACAGTGTAACTCCTGTAAGTGTATGTATGATATGAACCCTACAAGCATGTGTGCAGTATGAAACCTACGAGCGTGTGTACCGTGTAAATACTACCAGCAAGTGTGCAGTATAACCCTCTGAGCGTATGTGCAGTAAAAACCCTGCGAGTGTGTACAGTATGAACCCTACAAGCACGTGTTCAGTATGACTCCTACGAGCGTGTGTACAGTACAATCTTACAAAGACGTGTACACCTGCGAGCGTAAATGCAGTATAAATCCTACGAGCGTCTGTACAGTATAAATCCTGCAAACGTGTGTACAGTATAATCTTGCGAGCATAAATGCAGTATGAATCCTACGAGCGTAAATGCAGTGTGAATCCTACGAGCGTGTGTACAATATAATTGCTGTGAGCGTATATACAGCATAAATCCTGCTACAATATAAATGCTGCGAGCCTGTGTTACAGTATAAATGCCACGAACGTGAGTACAGTATAAATGTCACGAACATATGTACAGTATAAATGCCACAAACGTTTGTACAGTATAAATGCCACAAGCGTGTGTACAGAATAAATGCCACGAGCGTGTGTACAAGATAAATGCCACGAGCGTGTGTACAGTATGAATCCCACGAGCATATGTACAGTATAAATGCCACGAGCGTGTGTACAGTATAAATGCCACGAGCGTGTGTACAGTATAAATGCCACGAACATATGTACAGTATGAATGCCACAAACGTTTGTACAGTATAAATGCCACAAGCGTGTGTACAGAATAAATGCCACGAGCGTGTGTACAGTATAAATGCCACGAGCGTGTGTACAGTATAAATGCCACGAGCGTGTGTACAGTATGAATCCCACGAGCATAAGTACAGTATAAATGCCACGAGCGTGTGTACAGTATAAATGCCACGAGCGTGTGTACAGTATAAATGCCACGAGCGTGTGTACAGTATAAATGCCACAAGCGTGTGTACAGTATAATGCCACGAGCATATGTACAGTATAAATGCCACGAGCGTGTGTACAGTATAAATGCCACGAGCATATGTACAGTATAAATGCCACGAGCGTGTGTACAGTATAAATGCCACGAGCGTGTGTACAGTATAAATGCTACAAGTGTGTACAGTATAAATGCCACGAGCGTCTGTACAGTATAAATGCCACGAACAGTATAAATGCTACCAGCGTGTGTACAGTATAAATGCCACGAGCGTGTGTACAGTATAAATGCTACAAGCGTGTGTACAGTATAAATGCCACGAGCACGTATACAGTATAAATGCCACGAGCGTGCATACAAAATGAATGCTACCAGCGTGCGAATAACGCCCACTGCGACTTAAGATTAACCTAACCTATCTGCACAACCAAATGACAAGCGAAGACCTTACCACGATGGTGACACTCCTAAACTATTTTGATACCTTACACTTTTTTTTTTTTTTTTTTCTCGTGACGACCTTCACAATGGTCGTAACAAATGCCTGATGGAAAGAAATGCTAGGATCGTGGACCTCCTCACAATGAAGCAACATATATAGGAACCGTTCACGACAACCCATAACTATTGACAAATCAGTGCCTCGTACTAGCGAACTTAAATGCCTAGAATAGAAAATGCAGGGATCAATGCTGTGCAAGTCCCTACTGAGCTATGGCACCGGCCATTGATTTATCCACGTGCTAGGTGCCGTGCTGCCGTGCTGCCCACAATATGAGACAGACCCTGCATATACGATGCACTGCTGAAATGCTGCAGATACCCGATATGCCCAGCGGCAAAAAACACCAAAAGTATCATCATACTACTTACAGCTCCCCGGTATAAATGCACACAGAGCTGCAAGACCCGCACGACCTGAGGGAGACCGCGCTACCCTTCACTGTTGCGATACCGTAACTTGTTACCGCCCTTGATTCTCCGCTATCCCCGAGATTAAATGCAGTATGCTGTACCCAGCAGAGTACAGATAGAAGGCCGGGCTGCTCCCTGTTCCCGGTCCCCGCCATCTTCCTAACCAAGCCTCGGAGTGCCGTTCCACGAGGCTGCGGGAACCGGGACTAGGACAGCATACTCACCGGCCTCAGCCGCCATAACATCCAGTCGGCTGACGTGGAACGTGGGATCCGGTGCTGAAACCGGGGCCGGGGCTGACCGAGGGTGCCCTCCGTGCTCCGGCTTACCTCCGGAGAGAGGGCTGCAGCGGACGCCGCCACCCCGGCCGGCCCGGCCGCTTACCAGTACACTGAAAACCGGAACTCCCGTGCATCAGCTGACTCGTGTGTCAGCTGATCCCCAGTCACGTGACGAACCCGCGGCATCAGAGACAGATACTGCCGCGGGTTCTTATAGGGACTCCCCGCCCCTCCCACAAATACAGGCTAAATTATTAGCCTTTACACATATATATATATATATATATATATATATATATATATATAGTCTAACGTGGGTGTGGTATCACTTTAATTTATTCAATAAGAATTCTATCTGTTCTACCAGTTCCTGGGGTTGAAATACCCATCTGTGCTGAGATCTCATATAATGTAACACGTGACCCTTCTCCCTCCTATTACTGAGCTCCGCCCACCCCTGTCACATGATCACTATCTCAGGTCCTTCAACCACAATCCTGTCTATCCTACTGAGCCCCGCCCCCCACATGTACTGGTCACCTGATTGTGACATCATCACAGGTCCTACACCTCCAGGATGTGACAGATACAGAGCAGGTCCTGGTCGGGCAGTCACTGCTGTTGTGTTGTGTGTGGAGATCTCTGCTCCTCAGTGTGTGATCCCTGTAGTAAGGAGATTACATGAGGAGGAGGTTTGTTACAGTGTGTTATCAGTGTGTGATCCCAGTAGTAAGGAGATTACATGAGGAGGAGGTTTGTTACAGTGTGTTATCAGTGTGTGATCCCAGTAGTAAGGAGATTACATGAGGAGGAGGTTTGTTACAGTGTGTTATCAGTGTGTGATCCCAGTAGTAAGGAGATTACATGAGGAGGAGGTTTGTTACAGTGTGTTATCAGTGTGTGATCCCAGTAGTAAGGAGATTACATGAGGAGGGGGTTTGTTACAGTGTGTTATCAGTGTGTGACCCCAGTAGTAAGGAGATTACATGAGGAGGAGGTTTGTTACAGTGTGTTATCAATGTGTGATCCCAGTAGTAAGGAGATTACATGAGGAGGAGGTTTGTTACAGTGTGTTATCAGTGTGTGATCCCAGTAGTAAGGAGATTACATGAGGAGGAGGTTTGTTACAGTGTTATCAGTGTGTGACCCCAGTAGTAAGGAGATTACATGAGGAGGAGGTTTGTTACAGTGTATTATCAGTGTGTGATCCGAGTAGTAAGGAGATTACATGAGGAGGAGGTTTGTTACAGTGTGTTATCAGTGTGTGATCCCAGTAGTAAGGAGATTACATGAGGAGGAGGTTTGTTACAGTGTGTTATCAGTGTGTGACCCCAGTAGTAAGGAGATTACATGAGGAGGAGGTTTGTTACAGTGTGTTATCAGTGTGTGATCCCAGTAGTAAGGAGATTACATGAGGAGGAGGTTTGTTACAGTGTGTTATCAGTGTGTGACCCCAGTAGTAAGGAGATTACATGAGGAGGAGGTTTGTTACAGTGTGTTATCAGTGTGTGACCCCAGTAGTAAGGAGATTACATGAGGAGGAGGTTTGTTACAGTGTGTTATCAGTGTGTGATCCCAGTAGTAAGGAGATTACATGAGGAGGAGGTTTGTTACAGTGTGTTATCAGTGTGTGATCCCAGTAGTAAGGAGATTACATGAGGAGGGGGTTTGTTACAGTGTGTTATCAGTGTGTGACCCCAGTAGTAAGGAGATTACATGAGGAGGAGGTTTGTTACAGTGTATTATCAGTGTGTGATCCGAGTAGTAAGGAGATTACATGAGGAGGAGGTTTGTTACAGTGTGTTATCAGTGTGTGATCCCAGTAGTAAGGAGATTACATGAGGAGGAGGTTTGTTACAGTGTGTTATCAGTGTGTGACCCCAGTAGTAAGGAGATTACATGAGGAGGAGGTTTGTTACAGTGTGTTATCAGTGTGTGATCCCAGTAGTAAGGAGATTACATGAGGAGGAGGTTTGTTACAGTGTGTTATCAGTGTGTGACCCCAGTAGTAAGGAGATTACATGAGGAGGAGGTTTGTTACAGTGTGTTATCAGTGTGTGACCCCAGTAGTAAGGAGATTACATGAGGAGGAGGTTTGTTACAGTGTGTTATCAGTGTGTGATCCCAGTAGTAAGGAGATTACATGAGGAGGAGGTTTGTTACAGTGTGTTATCAGTGTGTGACCCCAGTAGTAAGGAGATTACATGAGGAGGAGGTTTGTTACAGTGTGTTATCAGTGTGTGACCCCAGTAGTAAGGAGATTACATGAGGAGGAGGTTTGTTACAGTGTGTTATCAGTGTGTGATCCCAGTAGTAAGGAGATTACATGAGGAGGAGGTTTGTTACAGTGTGTTATCAGTGTGTGACCCCAGTAGTAAGGAGATTACATGAGGAGGAGGTTTGTTACAGTGTGTTATCAGTGTGTGATCCCAGTAGTAAGGAGATTACATGAGGAGGAGGTTTGTTACAGTGTGTTATCAGTGTGTGATCCCAGTAGTAAGGAGATTACATGAGGAGGAGGTTTGTTACAGTGTTATCAGTGTATGATCCCAGTAGTAAGGAGATTACATGAGGAGGTTTGTTACAGTGTTATCAGTGTGTGACCCCAGTAGTAATAAGATTACAGGAGGGGGAGGTTTGTTACAGTGTGTTATCAGTGTGTGACCCCAGTAGTAATGAGATTACATGAGGAGGAGGTTTGTTACAGTGTGTTATCAGTGTGTGATCCCAGTAGTAATGAGATTACATGAGGAGGAGGTTTGTTACAGTATTATCAGTGTGTGATCCCAGTAGTAAGGAGATTACATGAGGAGGAGGTTTGTTACAGTGTGTTATCAGTGTGTGACCCCAGTAGTAAGGAGATTACATGAGGAGGAGATTTGTTACAGTGTGTTATCAGTGTGTGATCCCAGTAGTAAGGAGATTACATGAGGAGGAGGTTTGTTACAGTGTGTTATCAGTGTGTGATCCCAGTAGTAAGGAGATTACACGAGGAGGAGGTTTGTTACAGTGTTATCAGTGTGTGACCCCAGTAGTAATAAGATTACAGGAGGGGGAGGTTTGTTACAGTGTGTTATCAGTGTGTGACCCCAGTAGTAATGAGATTACAAGAGGAGGAGGTTTGTTACAGTGTGTTATCAGTGCGTGATCCCAGTAGTAAGGAGATTACATGAGGAGGAGGTTTGTTACAGTGTGTTATCAGTGTGTGATCCCAGTAGTAAGGAGATTACATGAGGAGGAGGTTTGTTACAGTGTGTTATCAGTGTGTGACCCCAGTAGTAAGGAGATCACATGAGGAGGAGGTTTGTTACAGTGTGTTATCAGTGTGTGATCCCAGTAGTAAGGAGATTACATGAGGAGGAGGTTTGTTACAGTGTGTTATCAGTGTGTTATCCCAGTAGTAAGGAGATTACATGAGGAGGAGGTTTGTTACAGTGTGTTATCAGTGTGTGATCCCAGTAGTAAGGAGATTACATGAGGAGGAGGTTTGTTACAGTGTGTTATCAGTGTGTGACCCCAGTAGTAAGGAGATTACATGAGGAGGAGGTTTGTTACAGTGTGTTATCAGTGTATGACCCCAGTAGTAAGGAGATTACATGAGGAGGAGGAGGTTTGTTACAGTGTGTTATCAGTGTGTGATCCCAGTAGTAAGGAGATTACATGAGGAGGAGGTTTGTTACAGTGTGTTATCAGTGTGTGATCCCAGTAGTAAGGAGATTACATGAGGAGGAGGTTTGTTACAGTGTGTTATCAGTGTGTGATCCCAGTAGTAATGAGATTACATGAGGAGGAGGTTTGTTACAGTATTATCAGTGTGTGATCCCAGTAGTAAGGAGATTACATGAGGAGGAGGTTTGTTACAGTGTGTTATCAGTGTGTGATCCCAGTAGGAAGGAGATTACATGAGGAGGAGGTTTGTTACAGTGTTATCAGTGTGTGATCCCAGTAGTAAGGAGATTACATGAGGAGGAGGTTTGTTACAGTGTGTTATCAGTGTGTGACCCCAGTAGTAATGAGATTACATGAGGAGGAGGTTTGTTACAGTGTGTTATCAGTGTGTGATCCCAGTAGTAAGGAGATTACAGGAGGAGGAGGTTTGTTACAGTGTGTTATCAGTGTGTGACCCCCAGTAGTAAGGAGATTACATGAGGAGGAGGTTTGTTACAGTGTGTTATCAGTGTGTGACCCCAGTAGTAATGAGATTACATGAGGAGGAGGTTTGTTACAGTGTGTTATCAGTGTGTGATCCCAGTAGTAAGGAGATTACAGGAGGAGGAGGTTTGTTACAGTGTGTTATCAGTGTGTGATCCCAGTAGTAAGGAGATTACATGAGGAGGAGGTTTGTTGCAGTGTGCTATCAGTGAGTGATCCCAGTAGTAAGGAGATTACATGAGGAGGAGGTTTGTTACAGTGTGTTATCGGTGTGTGATCCCAGTAGTAAGGAGATTACATGAGGAGGAGGTTTGTTACAGTGTTATCAGTGTGTGATCCCAGTAGTAAGGAGATTACATGAGGAGGAGGTTTGTTACAGTGTGTTATCAGTGTGTGATCCCAGTAGTAAGGAGATTACATGAGGAGGAGGTTTGTTACAGTGTGTTATCAGTGTGTGACCCCAGTAGTAAGGAGATTACATGAGGAGGAGGTTTGTTACAGTGTGTTATCAGTGTGTGATCCCAGTAGTAAGGGGATTACATGAGGAGGAGGTTTGTTACAGTGTGTTATCAGTGTGTTATCCCAGTAGTAAGGAGATTACATGAGGAGGAGGTTTGTTACAGTGTGTGACCCCAGTAGTAAGGAGATTACATGAGGAGGAGGTTTGTTACAGTGTGTTATCAGTGTGTGACCCCAGTAGTAAGGAGATTACATGAGGAGGAGGTTTGTTACAGTGTGTTATCAGTGTGTGATCCCAGTAGTAAGGAGATTACATGAGGAGGAGGTTTGTTACAGTGTGTTATCAGTGTGTGATCCCAGTAGTAAGGAGATTACATGAGGAGGAGGTTTGTTACAGTGTTATCAGTGTGTGATCCCAGTAGTAAGGAGATTACATGAGGAGGAGGTTTGTTACAGTGTGTTATCAGTGTGTGATCCCAGTAGTAAGGAGATTACATGAGGAGGAGGTTTGTTACAGTGTGTTATCAGTGTGTGACCCCCAGTAGTAAGGAGATTACATGAGGAGGAGGTTTGTTACAGTGTGTTATCAGTGTGTGACCCCAGTAGTAATAAGATTACAGGAGGGGGAGGTTTGTTACAGTGTGTTATCAGTGTGTGACCCCAGTAGTAATGAGATTACATGAGGAGGAGGTTTGTTACAGTGTGTTATCAGTGTGTGATCCCAGTAGTAATGAGATTACATGAGGAGGAGGTTTGTTACAGTATTATCAGTGTGTGATCCCAGTAGTAAGGAGATTACATGAGGAGGAGGTTTGTTACAGTGTGTTATCAGTGTGTGACCCCAGTAGTAAGGAGTTTACATGAGGAGGAGATTTGTTACAGTGTGTTATCAGTGTGTGATCCCAGTAGTAAGGAGATTACATGAGGAGGAGGTTTGTTACAGTGTGTTATCAGTGTGTGATCCCAGTAGTAAGGAGATTACATGAGGAGGAGGTTTGTTACAGTGTTATCAGTGTGTGACCCCAGTAGTAATAAGATTACAGGAGGGGGAGGTTTGTTACAGTGTGTTATCAGTGTGTGACCCCAGTAGTAATGAGATTACATGAGGAGGAGGTTTGTTACAGTGTGTTATCAGTGCGTGATCCCAGTAGTAAGGAGATTACATGAGGAGGAGGTTTGTTACAGTGTGTTATCAGTGTGTGATCCCAGTAGTAAGGAGATTACATGAGGAGGAGGTTTGTTACAGTGTGTTATCAGTGTGTGACCCCAGTAGTAAGGAGATCACATGAGGAGGAGGTTTGTTACAGTGTGTTATCAGTGTGTGATCCCAGTAGTAAGGAGATTACATGAGGAGGAGGTTTGTTACAGTGTGTTATCAGTGTGTTATCCCAGTAGTAAGGAGATTACATGAGGAGGAGGTTTGTTACAGTGTGTTATCAGTGTGTGACCCCAGTAGTAAGGAGATCACATGAGGAGGAGGTTTGTTACAGTGTGTTATCAGTGTGTGATCCCAGTAGTAAGGAGATTACATGAGGAGGAGGTTTGTTACAGTGTTATCAGTGTGTGACCCCAGTAGTAATAAGATTACAGGAGGGGGAGGTTTGTTACAGTGTGTTATCAGTGTGTGACCCCAGTAGTAATGAGATTACATGAGGAGGAGGTTTGTTACAGTGTGTTATCAGTGCGTGATCCCAGTAGTAAGGAGATTACATGAGGAGGAGGTTTGTTACAGTGTGTTATCAGTGTGTGATCCCAGTAGTAAGGAGATTACATGAGGAGGAGGTTTGTTACAGTGTGTTATCAGTGTGTGACCCCAGTAGTAAGGAGATCACATGAGGAGGAGGTTTGTTACAGTGTGTTATCAGTGTGTGATCCCAGTAGTAAGGAGATTACATGAGGAGGAGGTTTGTTACAGTGTGTTATCAGTGTGTTATCCCAGTAGTAAGGAGATTACATGAGGAGGAGGTTTGTTACAGTGTGTTATCAGTGTGTGATCCCAGTAGTAAGGAGATTACATGAGGAGGAGGTTTGTTACAGTGTGTTATCAGTGTGTGACCCCAGTAGTAAGGAGATTACATGAGGAGGAGGTTTGTTACAGTGTGTTATCAGTGTATGACCCCAGTAGTAAGGAGATTACATGAGGAGGAGGAGGTTTGTTACAGTGTGTTATCAGTGTGTGATCCCAGTAGTAAGGAGATTACATGAGGAGGAGGTTTGTTACAGTGTGTTATCAGTGTGTGATCCCAGTAGTAAGGAGATTACATGAGGAGGAGGTTTGTTACAGTGTGTTATCAGTGTGTGATCCCAGTAGTAATGAGATTACATGAGGAGGAGGTTTGTTACAGTATTATCAGTGTGTGATCCCAGTAGTAAGGAGATTACATGAGGAGGAGGTTTTTTACAGTGTGTTATCAGTGTGTGATCCCAGTAGGAAGGAGATTACATGAGGAGGAGGTTTGTTACAGTGTTATCAGTGTGTGATCCCAGTAGTAAGGAGATTACATGAGGAGGAGGTTTGTTACAGTGTGTTATCAGTGTGTGACCCCAGTAGTAATGAGATTACATGAGGAGGAGGTTTGTTACAGTGTGTTATCAGTGTGTGATCCCAGTAGTAAGGAGATTACAGGAGGAGGAGGTTTGTTACAGTGTGTTATCAGTGTGTGACCCCCAGTAGTAAGGAGATTACATGAGGAGGAGGTTTGTTACAGTGTGTTATCAGTGTGTGACCCCAGTAGTAATGAGATTACATGAGGAGGAGGTTTGTTACAGTGTGTTATCAGTGTGTGATCCCAGTAGTAAGGAGATTACAGGAGGAGGAGGTTTGTTACAGTGTGTTATCAGTGTGTGATCCCAGTAGTAAGGAGATTACATGAGGAGGAGGTTTGTTGCAGTGTGCTATCAGTGGGTGATCCCAGTAGTAAGGAGATTACATGAGGAGGAGGTTTGTTACAGTGTGTTATCGGTGTGTGATCCCAGTAGTAAGGAGATTACATGAGGAGGAGGTTTGTTACAGTGTTATCAGTGTGTGATCCCAGTAGTAAGGAGATTACATGAGGAGGAGGTTTGTTACAGTGTGTTATCAGTGTGTGATCCCAGTAGTAAGGAGATTACATGAGGAGGAGGTTTGTTACAGTGTGTTATCAGTGTGTGACCCCAGTAGTAAGGAGATTACATGAGGAGGAGGTTTGTTACAGTGTGTTATCAGTGTGTGATCCCAGTAGTAAGGGGATTACATGAGGAGGAGGTTTGTTACAGTGTGTTATCAGTGTGTTATCCCAGTAGTAAGGAGATTACATGAGGAGGAGGTTTGTTACAGTGTGTTATCAGTGTGTGATCCCAGTAGTAAGGAGATTACATGAGGAGGAGGTTTGTTACAGTGTGTTATCAGTGTGTGACCCCAGTAGTAAGGAGATTACATGAGGAGGAGGTTTGTTACAGTGTGTTATCAGTGTGTGACCCCAGTAGTAATGAGATTACATGAGGAGGAGGTTTGTTACAGTGTATTATCAGTGTGTGACCCCAGTAGTAAGGAGATTACATGAGGAGGAGGTTTGTTACAGTGTGTTATCAGTGTGTGATCCCAGTAGTAAGGAGATTACATGAGGAGGAGGTTTGTTACAGTGTGTTATCAGTGTGTGACCCCAGTAGTAAGGAGATTACATGAGGAGGAGGTTTGTTACAGTGTGTTATCAGTGTGTGATTCCAGTAGTAAGGAGATTACATGAGGAGGAGGTTTGTTACAGTGTGTTATCAGTGTTATCTCCTGTCTGATGACGTTTACAATATTTCTTTCACAGATTATGGATCAGGAGAAAGATCTCAACTCTATTAATGCTCCAGATATAAAGGAAGAAGAAGAGGCAGATATGAGCAGTGATGATCAGTATAAGGAGGACATTCCTACAAGGAAACATCGGAAATCTATCAGTGCTACAGACATAAAGAATGAAGAGGAGACAGATGTGAGCAGTGATGAGCAGTATAAGGAGGGCATTCCTACAGCGAAATGTATGATCTATATTAATGCTACAGACATAAAGAAAGAAGAAGAGATAGATGTGAGCGGTGATGAGCAGTATAAGGATATTCCTACAAGGAAAGATATGAACTATATTAATGCTTCAGACATAAAGAAAGAAGAGGAGACAGATCTGAGTGGCAATGAGCAGTATAAAAAGGACATTCCTACAGGGAGAGATCTGATATATATTATTACTACAGACCTAAAGGAAGAAGAAGAGACCGATTTGAGCTGTGATGAGCAGTATAATGAGGACATTCCTACAGGGAAAGATCTGAACTATATTAATGATCCAGACATAAAGGAAGAAGAAGAGACAGATGTGAGCGATGATGAGCAGTATAAGGACATTCCTACAAGGAAAGATCTGAACAATATTAATGATACAGACATAAAGGAAGAAGAAGAGACAGAAGTGAGTGGTGATGAGCAGTATAAGGAGGAAATCCCTACAGATAAGCACCCAGGTGAGTAGTGACCACTAAATGCAGAGGAGTCACAGATTCTTCTCGGTCAACGACTACAATAATTCTTTTGTGGAATATTTTAAGTGTCCTGTCAGTCTTTTCTGCCGTGTATTCCCAATTCAGCCAAAATACAAACTAAATATGGATATACATTTGAGACCACTAAAGGCGATAACACATGTTGTGCATTTATAATGGGAGCAAAAGTACAGCTATAATATGGAGATGAAAATACCTATGTGAGCGAGGCCGATCCCTTCATTATCTATTGTTAGGGAGAAGTAATTCAACCTTTAGATGAAGCAGCTATAAGATTTTTCGCATTATTTTTCTTTATAAACATTAGATGTGCTCACAGAATAATGGAGCTTCAGGCTTCCGCTATATTCCTTCATATTACCTTAAAAGATAAGAGTATACTTTATTAGTCACTGACATTTCAAGAGACTTCTCTAGATTTAATAGTCTAGTGATTTCTAAGTGATAACTTAGCCCCCCAAAAAACTGCTCTACGTCTTTGCCACTAGGTGTCTTCCTTCTCTTTAGTCTGCTGTCCACTCCCTGTTGTAAGGGGATTCTGTCTCTAGTAACAGCTAGTTCAGGAGATAACACAGGAAGTGGGGTTGGGGCTTCGACTGTGCTGTGTTCAGGAGAGAGCATGAGAAAGCCTGGGCTGTGTACCTGCAAGCTGAGCCTGTCTATCTGCAGATTAGCCACACTGTCCCTGAAAGGTAAATCAAGGTTTCTCTCTTACCTCTCACTCAGGGCAGCTGTCTTTTGTGTATTTACCGTTGTATGTCTTCAGTGCTGCAGTGTGTGTGCTCCCACTTTTGTATCTCAGCAGCAGTAAGTGCTTAGAGTAACCCCTTCCTTGCTGCTGTTACCTTCCAGTCTGCTCACTAAGCACCATCGCTGCAGTACTCCTTTAAAAATATTTACTTACAATTTTTTTTTTTGCAATTGGGAAAAGTCTAATGGCCGGGCCATCATCAGAGCCGCCTTTAATGCCATGTTCACACATGTAATTTTTGGTGCATAATTTTTTTGACCATATTTTTTTATCAAATCCAGGAGTAGGTCATACAGTAAAAAAAAGTATAAAGGACTTGTCTTACTTTTAAGGTTATATTATTTAAAAGTAATAATATCTGTCTTATCGTTGGCAGATGCCATTGCAGGGAAGAAGCCATCCCCATGTTCAGAACATGGGAAACATATTACTGTGAAGTCAAATCTGGTTCAACCTCGAAGGACTTCCACAGGGAAGAAGGTAGTGTCGTGTTCAGAATGTGGTAAATGTTTTACTCGGAAATCGTATCTTCGAATACATCAAAGATTTCACACAGGAGAGAAGCCATTTTCTTGCTCAGAATGTGGCAAATGTTTTACTCAAAAATCAGATCTGAAAAGTCATGTGAGAACTCACACAGGGGAGAAGCCATTTTCATGTTTGGAGTGTGGCAAATCCTTTACCTCTAAACCAGATCTTACTAAACATCAAAGAATTCACACAGGGGAGAAGCCATTTGCATGTTCAGAATGTGGAAAATGCTTTTCTGCGGTATCACAGCTTGTTCAACATCAAAGGATTCACATGACAGAGAAGCCATTTGCATGTTCAGAATGTGGGAAAGGCTTTACTACAACCTTACATCTTGTTGAACATCAAAGAAGTCACACAGGAGAGAAGCCATTTGCATGTTCTGAGTGTAGTAAATGTTTTGTTCGGCGAGCAGATCTTATTAGACATCAACAAACTCACACAGGGGAGAAACCATTTTCATGTTCAGAATGTGGCAAATGCTTTGCTCGGAAATCGCATCTGGATGGACATCAAGGAACTCACACACGCGGGAAACCATTTGAATGTTCAGAATGTGAAAGATCTTTTACTAAGAAGTCAGGTTTTCTGAAACATCAAAGAACTCACACAGGGGAAAAGGCATTTTCTTGTTAGAATGTGGGAAATGTTTTAGCAATAAATCACATCTTGTGTTCCTTCAAAGACCATCAAGAGAGAAGACATTTCCTGATTTATTTTCCAAGAAAGAAATATAGAACTGGTACAAGTTTTGTATCTTACAAGAGAAAGGGAAAGCAACATAGAGTGCTACATGATGATTAAAAAATGTCTGTATTGACCAATAAGTGATATCTTTAAAGAGAAACTGACAGTTCACCCGCACTAAGCCCGGTATACTGGGTAATAGTGCGGGTGAACCGCTTTATAATGATGGGTCACTCACTTAAATTTGTTCAGGAGGTGCAGAGTTATGTTGGTAAATACCTACATATTATTCCTAATTGTGCATTGGAGGCAGGGAGCCGGCTGGCAAAGCTCCCCTGTCTCCTCCATATTCCCCTGTTGACCTTGCCTGCTTTATTATTATGCTAATGAAGGTGAATGTAAAAGAAAAATAAAGTGTTAAAAAAAAAAAAAAAGAAATAACAAATAAACAAAAAATAAACATTTATTAAATAAATATAAATACACAAAAGGTAGGGTAACACGGAGCACATCCGCACCATATTTCACGCTGCCGACCGATGCACCGCCGGCAGTCACAAGAGCGTGCTCCCTGCTGGGTAGCTCTGTGTGTTCGCTCGTAGCGGCCTATTTTCTACCTGCAGTCAGGAGCAGGCACACTGAGCTACCCAGCCGCAGCAGGGAGCTCACTCTTGTGACTGCCTGCGAATGCCCTCTGTGTTACCCCACCCGTTCATACTGCGTTTCTACACTATGTTATAGGTATCCGCCAGCGTCCTGTCAAAAAAGTGATCCTGACCTATTCAGTAGCAGCCTCATTCGTTTTTGTCACCCTCACAAAGTCACCTAGTGGCTCCGTTTGAATTTACGCTAATTTAACAGTACATACACAATAGCGTAGTCTAAGTCACTAGGGGACGGGCCACCAAAATGAAGGAGACTGCTACAGTATTCATCTCTTAATTGACATGACGCCAACGGACACCTCTAACATACTGCAGAAATGGGGACTATCACCCCTCCCCCCAACTAAACAAATCATTTTTTATGTTTTTTTACGCCCAATGATGGATATATTCGCCACAAGTGGGTGCTTATTCCCACAACATGATGGATATATCACAGAGAGCGACGCATCACTGCTAGCCGACCAAGGACGAACAGCATAATAAAATATGGCCTAAATGGGGTACTGCCCAACCCGGGACAAACAGCATAATAAAATATGGCCTAAGTGGGGTACTGCCCAACCTGGGACAAACAGCATAATAAAATATGGCCTAAATGGGGTACTGCCCAACCTGGGACAAACAGCATAATAAAGTATGGCCTAAATGGGGTACTGCACAACCTGGGACAAACAGCATAATAAAATATGGCCTAAGTGGGGTACTGCCCAACCTGGGACAAACAGCATAATAAAATATGGCCTAAGTGGGGTACTGCCCAACCTGGGACAAACAGCATAATAAAATATGGCCTAAATGGGGTACTGCCCAACCCGGGACAAACAGCGTAATAAAGTATGGCCTAAATGGGGTACTGCACAACCCAGGACAAACAGCATAATAAAATATGGCCTAAGTGGGGTACTGCCCAACCCGGGACAAACAGCATAATAAAATATGGCCTAAGTGGGGTACTGCCCAACCTGGGACAAACATTATAATAAAATATGGCCTAAATGGGGTACTGCCCAACCTGGGACAAACAGCATAATAAAGTATGGCCTAAATGGGGTACTGCACAACCCGGGACAAACAGCATAATAAAATATGGCCTAAATGGGGTACTGCCCAACCCGGGACAAACAGCATAATAAAATATGGCCTAAGTGGGGAACTGCCCAACCTGGGACAAACAGCATAATAAAATATGGCCTTAATGGGGTACTGCCCAACCTGGGACAAACAGCGTAGTAAAGTATGGCCTAAATGGGGTACTGCCCAACCCGGGACAAACAGCATAATAAAATATGGCCTAAGTGGGGTACTGCCCAACCCGGGACAAACAGTGTAATAAAGTATGGCCTAAATGGGGTACTGCCCAACCCGGGACAAACAGCGTAATAAAGTATGGCCTAAATGGGGTACTGCACAACCCGGGACAAACAGCATAATAAAATATGGCCTAAGTGGGGTACTGCCCAACCCGGGACAAACAGCATAATAAAATATGGCCTAAATGGGGTACTGCCCAACCCGGGACAAACAGCATAATAAAATATGGCCTAAGTGGGGTACCGCCCAACCTGGGACAAACAGCATTATAAAATATGGCCTAAATGGGGTACTGCCCAACCTGGGACATACAGCATAATAAAGTATGGCCTAAATGGGGTACTGCACAACCTGGGACAAAAAGCATAATAAAATATGGCCTAAGTGGGGTACTGCCCAACCTGGGACAAACAGCATAATAAAATATGGCCTAAATGGGGTACTGCCCAACCCGGGACAAACAGCGTAATAAAGTATGGCCTAAATGGGGTACTGCACAACCCGGGACAAACAGCATAATAAAATATGGCCTAAGTGGGGTACTGCCCAACCCGGGACAAACAGCATAATAAAATATGGCCTAAATGGGGTACTGCCCAACCTGGGACAAACAGCATAATAAAATATGGCCTAAATGGGGTACTGCCCAACCTGGGACAAACAGCATAATAAAGTATGGCCTAAATGGGGTACTGCACAACCCGGGACAAACAGCATAATAAAATATGGCCTAAATGGGGTACTGCCCAACCCGGGACAAACAGCATAATAAAATATGGCCTAAGTGGGGAACTGCCCAACCTGGGACAAACAGCATAATAAAATATGGCCTTAATGGGGTACTGCCCAACCTGGGACAAACAGCGTAGTAAAGTATGGCCTAAATGGGGTACTGCCCAACCCGGGACAAACAGCATAATAAAATATGGCCTAAGTGGGGTACTGCCCAACCCGGGACAAACAGTGTAATAAAGTATGGCCTAAATGGGGTACTGCCCAACCCGGGACAAACAGCGTAATAAAGTATGGCCTAAATGGGGTACTGCACAACCCGGGACAAACAGCATAATAAAATATGGCCTAAGTGGGGTACTGCCCAACCCGGGACAAACAGCATAATAAAATATGGCCTAAATGGGGTACTGCCCAACCCGGGACAAACAGCATAATAAAATATGGCCTAAGTGGGGTACCGCCCAACCTGGGACAAACAGCATTATAAAATATGGCCTAAATGGGGTACTGCCCAACCTGGGACATACAGCATAATAAAGTATGGCCTAAATGGGGTACTGCACAACCTGGGACAAAAAGCATAATAAAATATGGCCTAAGTGGGGTACTGCCCAACCTGGGACAAACAGCATAATAAAGTATGGCCTAAATGGGGTACTGCCCAACCCGGGACAAACAGCATAATAAAATATGTCCTAAATGGGGTACTGCCCAACCTGGGACAAACAGCATAATAAAATATGGCCTAAGTGGGGAACTGCCCAACCTGGGACAAACAGCATAATAAAATATGGCCTTAATGGGGTACTGCCCAACCTGGGACAAACAGCGTAGTAAAGTATGGCCTAAATGGTGTACTGCCCAACCCGGGACAAACAGCATAATAAAATATGGCCTAAGTGGGGTACTGCCCAACCCGGGACAAACAGTGTAATAAAGTATGGCCTAAATGGGGTACTGCCCAACCCGGGACAAACAGCATAATAAAATATGTCCTAAATGGGGTACTGCCCAACCTGGGACAAACAGTGTAATAAAGTATGGCCTAAATGGGGTACTGCCCAACCCGGGACAAACAGCATAATAAAATATGGCCTAAATGGGGTACTGCCCAACCCGGGACAAACAGCATAATAAAATATGGCCTAAATGGGATACTGCCCAACCTGGGACAAACAGCATAATAAAATATGGCCTAAATGGGGTACTGCACAACCCGGGACAAACAGCATAATAAAATATGGCCTAAATGCGGTACTGCCCAACTCGGGCTGAAAAAAAAGTAAAAAAACTATTACTCACCTTCCTGCATTCCCACGGAGCTCTGCTACAGCTGTTCGGTCTTTTTTCCTACTTCCATGTGCACTGATCGTCACACAACGCATCAGCCGATCACCGGCCGAAACGCGACATCGCTACAGCCGGTGATCAGCTGAAGCGCCGTGATAATGTTTTTAAGTGAGTGACCCATCATTATAAAGCGGTTCACCCGCACTATTACCCAGTATACCGGGCTTAGTGCGGGTGAACTGTAAGTTTCTCTTTAAAGATATCATTTATTGGTTATTACAGACATTTCTTAATCATCATGTAGTGCTCTATGTTGCTTTCCTTCTCTTCTAAGATACAAGACTTGTACCAGTTCTATATTTTCTTTCTTGTCCAAAAGTTGGAAAATAAACAGGGAAATGTTTTCTCTCTTCTTGGTCTTTGAAGGAAAAGAAGATGCGATTTATTGCTAAAACATTTCCCACATTCTAATAAGAATATATAAACATAAAAATATAAACATGTGGTATCGCCGTGTGCGTAAATGTCCGAACTATAAAAATATAATGTTAATTAAACTGCATGGTCAATGTCATATACGTAAAAAAAAAAATGCCAAAAGTCCAAAATTGCGTATATTTTTGTTACTTTGCATTAGGGATCGACCGATATCGGTTTTTTAGGGCCGATACCGATAATCGGTGGAGGTTAGGGCTGATAGCCGATAACTTATACCGATATTCCGGTATAAGTTATCGGCTATTTATCCCCCCTCGACACCGCTGCAGGTCATTGATTTAAAGCGGGCGCTTTAAATCAATGCACTGCAGTGGCTTTTGGGGTGCCATAGGCCGCCGCCACCACCCGCTTCTCTCCCCCTACCTGTCAGGGTGGTCCGCGCCATCCATCCTTCCTTCCTGTAGTGTCCAGCGGCATTCCGGGTGGAGGGTGAACCGGTCCGGGTACTAGGCCGGAGCCTGCCCGGAGTGGAGAAGAGGACCCCTGGAGAAGAAGGACAGCCTGGACCGGTTCACCCTCCACCCGGAATGGCGCTGGACACTACAGGAAGGATGGATGGCCCGGACCAACCCCCATTACGGGTAAGTTTATTTTATTTTTTTATTGACTCGGAGGGTGGGGGAGGGGCCCGACCGGTATAGCGGTATGGGCAAAAATCCATACCGGTATACCACCCAGCACTACGGTGGGGGGTGCGACGCGGTGGGTCGGGGGGGCGGTCACGGTGCGGTGGGGGCGGTGCGGGGAGCGGGGCATTATCGGCTTATCGGCAAGGTAATTGCCAATACCGATAATGCCCAAAATGGTGATTATCGGCCGATAATCGGTCGATACCTACTTTGCATACCCTAAAAAAATTATCAAAAAGTTCCATGAAAACAAATTTGGTATCAATTAAAAACTACAGATCATGGCGCAAAAAAAATAGCCCTTAAACATGGAAAAATAAAAAAATTATTGGGATCAGAAGAGGAAATTTTTAAACCTACAAATTTTCCTGCATAAAGTTGTAATTTTTTAACAGAAGTACAACAAAATCAAACCTATATAAGCTGTGTATCATTTTAATCAAACATATTTTACTTTTGTATTTTTTTACGTATACGTCATTGAATATAATTAACGTTATATTTGTATAATTCGGACATTTACGCCGCGATACCACATGTTTATTTTTATTAAGTTTATATATTATTTACATGGAACTTAGACATATTTATATATAAATGTTATTTATATGAAATTTTTATAAGAAAGGTTTTTTTTTTTTTTTTTTTTAACTTTTATTAAACTTTTTTTTTTTTTTACACTTTTAGTCCCCTTAGGGGACTTTTAGGAGGAATCATTAGATTCCTCATACAGATCAATGTAATTCCATAGAACTACATTGATCTGTGTGCTCTGCACTCGATTGCTAAAGCCTTGTCCAGCCAGGCTGTATCAATCACTCAGTCACAGAACCGGGACCAGTGCAGCAGGAGCGGTAAGCCCTCCGGCTACCTCAGAAGTGCATCGCCCACACCACCCCCCGATCGCTCTGCAGGGGGGAGATTCACCCCACTGGACCTCCAGGGACTGTTTAAATGTCCCTTTAGACACCGCTGTCAGCTATAACAGCGGCGATCTTAAGGGTAAATAGCTGGCTATGTCTGCTATTAAAGGGGTATTCCAGGCCAAAACTTTTTTTTATATATCAACTGGCTCCGGAAAGTTAAACAGATTTGTAAATTACTTCTATTAAAAAATCTTAATCCTTCCAATAGTTATTAGCTTCTGAAGTTGAGTTGTTGTTTTCTGTCCAACTGCTCTGATGACTCACGTCCCGGGAGCTGTCCAGTTCCTAAGGGGATATTCTCCCATCATGCACAGCTCCCGGGACGTGACATCATCATTGAGCAGTTAGACAGAAAACTTCAGAAGCTAATAACTATTGGAAGGATTAAGATTTTTTAATAGAAGTAATTTACAAATCTGTTTAACTTTCCGGAGCCAGTTGATATATAGAAAGAAGGTTTTGCCTGGAATACCCCTTTATCGCTGGCTCTCAGCAAGAATCAGCTGCGGGCTGGCCGGTATGGTGAGGGCTGGAGTCTGGAGACCGCACCATACACAGTTAACAGCACAAGAACATGTATACACATCCTTGGTCGTTAACCAGTTAAAATGTGGGTCATTTTTCTATGGTCTACCACCAGATTCTGAAAGCCTTGCATAGCACATTAAAAAAAAAATGTAGTTTTCAAATTCCCAAAATTTTAAGTAAAATTGTTAGGCTTCTAATCCATTTAAAATGTTAATTAAAACAAATGCTGTCCAAATAAACGTGTAAGTCTCATAAAGTATTGTTTTTTTTATATTTTATTTTATGATTTTTTTTTTTTTGCATTGTAAAAAAAAAAAAAAAACTACAAATGATACCTTACAATTGTTGTGTTTGGCAAAACCTGGGTTTCCACGGCTGGAGACGTGACTACACACCACGCCCCCTCATGAGGTTATGCCACACCTCCTCCATTCATGTCTATGGAAGGGGCATGACAGCCGGAGAAACCCAGCGTCCTAAACATACTATTAAGAATGCCGCGTGCTGCAAAGATATCACGGTGAGGAGGAGGAGTCACATGATCAGGGGCTGCTGCTCTAGGAAAAGGGATCCAGCTGCAGACTGGAGCTCCACTCTAGACAGGAAACATGGGACCTCCACTCCATTTTTTATTTCACTGAACTTAAAAGGAGTAATTAACTTATCTCCTATCCACAATATAGGGGATAAGTAGCTGATCGGGACCCCCTGCATTCTCCAGGACAGGACCCTGGCACCCTCACCGAGGAGCACGTGTTGTCTGCCATTAGACCGCACACGCTCCGTTCATTTCTAGGGGATGAAATAGATGGAAGTCTGCAGTCTGCAGCACGTGCTCCTCGCTGAGTGCCGGGTCCCGTGCCGGAGATCGCAGGTGGTCCCAGTGGTCGGACCCCACATGGTCAGCTGCTTATCCCCTATCCTGTGGATAGGGTATATTCGTTAATTTCTAATGATACTTTTTTTTTCCTTTTAGCAGCATAGATTGGGTATTCCACCCCCCACAAAATGGTAGGACCGATGGAATTTTTAATGAATAATACATTTAATTAAAGGGGTATTCCAGGAATCAGAAAACAAGCCTTGTTTCTTTCAAAGACAGCGCCCTCCTTATCTCCACTTTGGGTGCGGTATTACAACTTGGCTCCATTAACTTCAATGGAGCTGAGCTGCAGAACCATACCCAAACTGGAGACGAGGAGGGTGCTTTCTTTGAAAGAAAATAGGCCTGTTTTTTGATTCCTGGAATATCCCTTTAAAATGAAAACATACCCACATTAGCCCCTTTAAAGGAGGGGAACGCCCTCAGAAAAAAAAACTTAATAATAATTTTAGCAATAATTATGGTAGCTATAACTCGGGGAGGGATATTTGTGTGCTGCAGTTAGGACTAAGGGAAAACAAATTATTGTTAGAAATTAGCGATTCCCTTATGTCCTGTGAGCAGCACTGATGGGGATATGGCAATCAGAAACTCTATGAGGGAGGGCTCTCGTACCTGGTGGCAGATAATACTGCCCAAATGGTGAGTAATTGGCAACTCTGGTACGCAGTCTGTAGTGCAGTTTTTCGGCTCGGGAAACCCCTCGGAAATCTTTTTTTTTTTTTTTTTGCGGGGCGCCCATACCGGAAAAAAGGAAGCAGCCACAATGCACAGTATCTATTTATCTGTTGGCTATATAGAGTACAGTGCTGCTTTATACAGCTACTCACAAATGATGTCTTCTAAAATCAGCGTTGTTCCTTTTTCTTGGGGGTGTAGAAGAGTGTACATGGGTGACAGTTGGGTGTAGAAGTGTGTACATGGGTGAGGGGTGTAGAGGTGTGACAAGGTGGTGGTAACAGAGGGGTGACAAAGGGACAGAGGGTTGACTAGGGGGTGGACATAGGTGACAAGGATGTGGTCAGAAGAGTGGACAATGGGGGTGAACATGGGTGACAGGAGGATGGACATGGGTGACAGAGGGGTAGACTGTCTCAGACCTATCTCTCTGAGAAGACTTTGTGATCGTGCGCCTCCCTGCTTGTTGATGTAGAGGACAGCTGTCATGCTGTCGGATTGAACCTTCACTGCTTTTCCTTGGATAAGAGGAGCAAAGCGAAGCAGGGCTAGCGTGATAGCTCGGATCTCTAGGAGATTGGATGTTTACAATCTCTCCTGAGGAGACCAGGAACCGTGTACTGTCAGGTTCAGAAGATGTGCTCCCCAACCTACAAGGGACATGTTGGTAGTTAGTATGATCCAAGAGGGCTGAATCAGGGACTTCCCATCCTCTAGATGGACCCACCATCTGAGAGAGGACTTGGTTGGATAAGACAGGGAGAGCCACTTGTTAAGGCCTGAAGGCTGGTGATTCTAATTGGGCAAAAAATCGTTTTCACAGTAGTGGACATAAGTTCCAACGTCTGCATGAGAGTGTGAATGGTTACCCTTCGGGGTAAAAAAAGGAAATGAGCCGATTCCATGACCCAAGTTATTCTCTCAGGAGTGAGGTGAAGAGTCATTCTGACTGAATAGACTAGACTATGAAGCTGAGAAACCTCAGTGAGATTCCCAGAAGGATATTGGATTTGTTCCATTTGATTACCGTATATACTCGAGTATAAGCCGACTCGAATATAAGCCGAGGCCCCTAATTTCACCCCAAAATCCCAGGAAAAGTTATTGACTCGAGTATAAGCCTAGGGTAGGAAATACATCATCCCCCCTTTCATCATCCAGACCCCCGTCATTAACACCCTAATCGTCATCACCCTGTCATCATCACCCCCTTCATCATCACCACCTGTCATCATCCCCCCTTTCATGATCCCACACCCCCCTTCATCATCCCCTAGTCATAATCGCACACACCCCCTTCATCATCCCCTTGTCATCCTCCCACACACCCCCTTCATCATCCCCTTGTCATCCTCCCACACACCCCCTTCATCATCCCCTTGTCATCCTCCCACACACCCCCTTCATCATCCCCTTGTCATCCTCCCACACACCCCCTTCATCATCCCCTTGTCATCATCCCACACCCCCCTTCATCATCCCCTTGTCATCATCCCACACCCCCCTTCATCATCCCCTTGTCATCATCACCACATCACCCCCCCCTTTTCATCATCATCACCGCTTGTCAATGTCTGATACAGTGGTCTTCAACCTGCGGACCTCCAGATGTTTCAAAACTACAACTCCCAGCAAGCCCGGGCCATCGGCTGTCCGGGCTTGCTGGGAGTTGTAGTTTTGAAACCTCTGGAGGTCCGCAGGTTGAAGACCACTGTGGCCTTCGGCATCATCCAGCCCCCCCCCCCTCTCACCCCCTTTAGTTCTGTACTCACCTCCGCTCGGCGGGAGGTCCGGTGCTGCAGGACTGTCCGGTGGGGAGGTCGTCCGGTGGGATAGTGGTTCCGGGCTGCCATCTTCACCGGGGGTCCTCTTCTCCGCGCTTCAGGCCCGGAATAGAGGCGTTGCCTTGACTACGACGCAGAGGGATGTTGGTAATGAACGTCCCTCTGCGTCGTCGTCAAGGCAACGTGACTATTCCGGGGGCCGGGCCCGAAGCGCGGAGAAGAAGATGGCAGCCCGGAACCACTATCCCACCGGACGACCTCCCCACCGGACAGTCCTGCAGCACCGGACCTATCCCACCAGACGACCTCCACACCGGACAGTCCTGCAGCACCGGACCTCCCGCCGAGCGGAGGTGAGTACAAAACTAAAGGGGGTGAGAGGGGGGTGGGGGGCTGGATGATGTCGAAGGCCGCAGTGGTCTCCAACCTGCGGACCTCCAGAGGTTTCAAAACTACAACTCTCGGCAAGCCCGGACAGCCGATGGCTGCCCGGGCTTGCTGGGAGTTGTAGTTTTGAAACATCTGGAGGTCCGCAGGTTGAAGACCACTGAGGGCGGAGAGTTCACTCGAGTATAAGCCGAGGGGGGTGTTTTCAGCACGAAAAATCGTGCTGAAAAACTCTGCTTATACTCGAGTATATATGGACACTGCGAGCTGCAGATGCTGGGATAGGATCGCCTGAGACAGTGCTCTGAGAAGCCAATCGTTCAGATAATGTACAATACTTGGCCCCTGAAGCTTTAGAGCAGCTACTACTGCTGCTGTATCTTTGGTAAAAGTATGAGGGGCCGAAGGAATACCAAACGGGAGGGCTACAAACTGGAGATGTTTTAGGACTCCCTCGACCTGTACAGGAATCCTTAGATATTTTCTGGAAGTAGGATGGATAGGAATACGAAGATATCTGGCCTTCAAATCCAGATTAGTCAGGTAATTCCCGGGCGATAAGAAGTTGACCACAGATTGAATAGTTTCCATATGAAAGTGCCTGTCTCCTGTTATCTTGGGAACCAGGAAGACTGGGGGGTAGATCCCTGCCCCTCGTTCTTATAAAGGAACTTCCTCTGAATCACCCCTCCTGGAGGAACTCCAGAATATAGGATTCTCGCGCCCTCTGTTTAACTGGAGGAAGAATTCTTAAAATTATTCTCCTGAATCAGATGTCTAAAAAGTGGTATAGGTGACCGCCTACAGGGATGTGAGGGGCAGGAGGAGAAACAGGTAGGGTCACACTGTCTGGAACCCAAAAGCCTTGAGATGGCCCAAGGTCAGAGTGGTTTTTTTTGTCCTTGGAGCCACGGGAGCATTTTGCACCCCAGGTCTAGAGGAGCAGACCTGTCCCCAAAATGCCTGCCCTGACAACGAAAGGACTGTTGGAGGAGGGATTGCCCTTTTTCTATGACAGTCCCTCTGTGCCGAATATTTTACCGGGCTCAAAAGGAAGGCGGCACAGGCTATGGTTGGACAAAGAATCCGCTTTCCATTTTATGGTGGCCAGCGGAGAGTAGGGCCATGGATTAGATTCTAACTTTAGCTGTTGAGGGGAAAAGACATATGAACAGGAGATCAGCAATATAGATCTTCTAGAACAAGGAGGTCGTAATATAAAAGTAAAAACCATATGTATGTATTGTGTTTCCCTTTGTGGGGGTTGGACCTATCATCTGGCACCAGGTGTTCCTCGTGCTGGCTGATAGGTCTCTTTCCCATAAAGATATGGCTGCAGTATTTGGCTTTAGAGGTGAGCTGAAGTACCCCTATATCCAAAAGTAAAAACCAATAATAAAATCAGCCGGCAACTTCAGGATAGATTCCCTATAAACTAAATAGGGGGGAAAAAAGATTGGAATTAAAAAATGCAGGTTTAACCTCTTAACGGGAATGTGTTCACTTTTTTTTTTTACCTTTTAATAAAATTGTGATGTAACATTTGTTAAGTTAATTTGTGTATTTAATGAATGTGTAATGTATTTATCACTTTATTCATAATCTTTTTACTGGGACTGCCATTGCCTAGAGCAGGGGTCCTCAAACTTTTTAAACAGGGGACCAGTTCACTGTCTCTCAGACCGTTGGAGGGCCGGACTATAGATAAAAACAAAACAAAAAAACTATGCACACTTATATATCTTATTAGTGGACTACCCCTTTAAGTACGTAAGTACGCACCACAGTTCCCCCCACATTAGGTTGGCAGTATGTTCCCCCACATTAGGTTGGCAGTATAGTTCCCCCATATTAGGTTGGCTGTATAGTTCCCCCACATTAGGTTGGCAGTATAGTTCCCCCCACATTAGGTTGGCAGTATAGTTTCCCCCACATTAGGTTGCCAGTATAGTTCCCCCCCACATTAGGTTGGCAGTATAGTCCCCCCCCCCCCCACATTAGGTTGGCAGTATAGTTCCCCCCACATTAGGTTGGCAGCATAGTTCCCCCCAGATTAGGTTGGCAGTATAGTCCCCCCCCACATTAGGTTGGCAGCATAGTTCCTCCCACATTAGGTTGGCAGCACAGCTCCCACATTAGGTTGGCAGTATAGTTCCCCCCACATTAGGTTGGCAGTATAGTTTCCCCCACATTAGGTTGCCAGTATAGTTCCCCCCACATTAGGTTGGCAGTATAGTCCCCCCCCCACATTAGGTTGGCAGTATAGTTCCCCCCACATTAGGTTGGCAGCATAGTTCCCCCCAGATTAGGTTGGCAGTATAGTCCCCCCCCCCCCACATTAGGTTGGCAGCATAGTTCCTCCCACATTAGGTTGGCAGCACAGCTCCCACATTAGGTTGGCAGTATAGTTCCCCCCACATTAGGTTGGCAGTATAGTTCCCCCCACATTAGGTTGGCAGTATAGTTCCCCCCACATTAGGTTGTAGTTCCCCCACATTAGGTTGGCAGTATAGTTCCCCCCACATAAGGTTGGCAGTATAGTTCCCCCCACATTAGGTGCAGTATAGTCCCCACATTATGTTGGCAGTATAGTTCCCCACATTAGGTTGGCAGTATAGTTCCCCTCACATTAGGTTGGCAGTAAAGTTCCCCTGACATTAGGTTGGCAGTATAGTTTCCCCCACATTAGGTTGGCAGTATAGTTCCCCCACATTAGGTTGTAGTTCCCCCACATTAGGTTGGCAGTATAGTTCCCCCCACATAAGGTTGGCAGTATAGTTCCCCCCACATTAGGTGCAGTATAGTCCCCACATTATGTTGGCAGTATAGTTCCCCACATTAGGTTGGCAGTATAGTTCCCCTCACATTAGGTTGGCAGTAAAGTTCCCCTGACATTAGGTTGGCAGTATAGTTTCCCCCACATTAGGTTGGCAGTATAGTTCCCCCACATTAGGTTGTAGTTCCCCCACATTAGGTTGGCAGTATAGTTCCCCCCTACATTAGGTTGGCAGTATAGTTCCCCCCACATTAGGTTGGCAGTATAGTTCCCCCCACATTAGGTTGTAATTCCCCCACATTAGGTTGGCAGTATAGTTCCCCCACATTAGGTTGGCAGTATAGTTCCCCCCACATTAGGTTGGCAGTATAGTTTCCCCCACATTAGGTTGTAGTTCCCCCACATTAGGTTGGCAGTATAGTTCCCCCACATTAGGTTGTAGTTCCCCCACATTAGGTTGGCAGTATAGTTCCCCTCCACATTAGGTTGGCAGTATAGTTCCCCCACATTAGGTGTAGTATAGTTCCCCCACATTAGGTTGGCAGCATAGTTCCCCCACATTAGGTTGGCAGCATAGTTTCCCCACGTTAGGTTGGCAGCATAGTTCCCCCCTACATTAGGTTGGCAGTATAGTTCCCCCCACATTAGGTTGGCAGTATAGTTCCCCCCACATTAGGTTGTAATTCCCCCACATTAGGTTGGCAGTATAGTTCCCCCACATTAGGTTGGCAGTATAGTTCCCCCCACATTAGGTTGGCAGTATAGTTTCCCCCACATTAGGTTGTAGTTCCCCCACATTAGGTTGGCAGTATAGTTCCCCCACATTAGGTTGTAGTTCCCCCACATTAGGTTGGCAGTATAGTTCCCCTCCACATTAGGTTGGCAGTATAGTTCCCCCACATTAGGTGTAGTATAGTTCCCCCACATTAGGTTGGCAGCATAGTTCCCCCACATTAGGTTGGCAGCATAGTTTCCCCACGTTAGGTTGGCAGCATAGTTCCCCCACGTTAGGTTGGCAGTATAGTTCCCCCACGTTAGGTTGGCAGCATAGTTCCCCCACATTAGGTTGGCAGTATAGTTTCCCCACATTAAGTGCAGTATATGGGGCGGGGCGTGATGTCATGAGGGGGGGGGGGCGGGCTATGATTTCTCCTGGCGCCGGCTCCAGCGTTTGGAACAGTTTGTTCTAAACGCTGAGCAACGGGGTACCCCTTTAATGATAGAAATTATTTAAGTTAATTTTTATAACATTATGTAAGTGCTGTGTTGTATATGTTTTTTTAACCTTTGTTTGTATTGCTGATTGCGATCACCAGGCGAGCGCACGCATAACACCCACCCCTTTGTTCAGTCCTGAACGTTGGCTTGACAAAGCGTGTACATCACACAAAACTGTTACCGTCCCATGGACGTGCCCCTGCATCGGTTATTATTTTAAAGGTGAGGAGGAAATAATGAAAATGCAAAAACGGAAAAACCCTGAGGTTAATAGGAAAAAAAACACTGCAGAAGATTTCCAAAAAAAAAGAGGGAATCACCATCAGTCCTACTGTCCGGGAGAAAGAGGAAAAACACAAGGGGCTGAGGATGTTCCCCTCCTGTATGTATGTATGTGTGTGTGTATATATCTATATAGGGGCTAATATGGGTGTGGTTTAATTTCAATTAAATTTGTTCTGCCAGTTCGAGGAGGTGAAATACCCATCTCTTCTCCCTCCTACTTCTGAGCTCCGCCCACTCCGGTCACATGCTCATCCTCACAGGTCCTTCATCCACAATCTCTTCTATCCTACTGAGCTCCGCCCCCAATGTACTGGTCACATGATTGTGACATCATCACAGGTCCTACACCTCCAGGATGTAACAGATATGGAGCAGGTCCTGGTCGGGCAGTCACTGCTGTTGTGTTGTGTGTGGAGATCTCTGCTCCTCAGTGTGTGATCCCAGTAGTAAGGTGATTACATGAGGAGGAGGTTTGTTACAGTGTGTGATCCCAGTAGTAAGGAGATTACATGAGGAGGAGGTTTGTTACAGTGTGTTATCAGTGTGTGATCCCAGTAGTAAGGAGATTACATGAGGAGGAGGTTTGTTACAGTGTGTTATCAGTGTATGACCCCAGTAGTAAGGAGATTACATGAGGAGGAGGTTTGTTACAGTGTGTTATCAGTGTGTGATCCCAGTAGTAAGGAGATTACATGAGGAGGAGGTTTCGTTACAGTGTTATCAGTGTGTGACCCCAGTAGTAAGGAGATTACATGAGGAGGAGGTTTGTTACAGTGTGTTATCAGTGTGTGATCCCAGTAGTAAGGAGATTACATGAGGAGGAGGTTTGTTACAGTGTGTCATCAGTGTGTGATCCCAGTAGTAAGGAGATTACATGAGGAGGAGGTTTGTTACAGTGTGTCATCAGTGTGTGATCCCAGTAGTAAGGAGAATACATGAGGAGGAGGTTTGCTGCAGTGTGTTATCAGTGTGTGATCCCAGTAGTAAGGAGAATACATGAGGAGGAGGTTTCGTTACAGTGTGTTATCAGTGTGTGATCCCAGTAGTAAGGAGAATACATGAGGAGGAGGTTTGCTGCAGTGTGTTATCAGTGTGGGATCCCAGTAGTAAGGAGAATACATGAGGAGGAGGTTTCGTTACACTGTGTTATCAATGTGTGATCCCAGTAGTAAGGAGATTACATGAGGAGGAGGTTTGTTACAGTGTGTTATCAGTGTGTGATCCCAGTAGTAAGGAGATTACATGAGGAGGAGGTTTGTTACAGTGTGTCATCAGTGTGTGATCCCAGTAGTAAGGAGATTACATGAGGAGGAGGTTTGTTACAGTGTGTCATCAGTGTGTGATCCCAGTAGTAAGGAGAATACATGAGGAGGAGGTTTCGTTACAGTGTGTTATCAGCAGTAGTTGCTTATATTGGGTGTCTTCAGGATTCTATGGACCTAGAGGTGACGGGTGATGATGGGATTTTTTGAGGGATTTTGACCTTTTACTCCTGTTTTCTTACAGACTTGGACAGTTTTGTGGATTGGATTGTTCTGTCTTGACTCAGGAACAAAGAGACGAGCTGGACTCTCCACTTACCCTGGAGGAAGTTTTGGTAAGGATCCGCCTCTAGCAGGGTCCTATAGACTGACTTCTCTGCTTAGCTCAGATGTTTAAGACTACCTGTCATATCCCACAAAAAAAATTAAGTTATTATGTTCATAGACACAAAAGAACAGGGCAAATCCTCAAAGCCCACAACCTTTATCTCAGAAATAGTTGCTGGGACATTATACAGTAATGGAGGGGTCTGGTGATGACTGGAGAGGTGACACTGCTGGGAATGCTGGGACATTATACAGTAATGGAGGGGTCTGGTGATGACTGGAGAGGTGACACTGCTGGGAATGCTGGGACATTATACAGTAATGGAGGGGTCTGGTGATGACTGGAGAGGTGACACTGCTGGGAATGCTGGGACATTATACAGTAATGGAGGGGTCTGGTGATGACTGGAGAGGTGACACTGCTGGGAATGCTGGGACATTATACAGTAATGGAGGGGTCTGGTGATGACTGGAGAGGTGACACTGCTGGGAATGGTGGGACATTATACAGTAATGGAGGGGTCTGGTGATGACTGGAGAGGTGACACTGCTGGGACATTATACAGTAATGGAGGGATCTGGTGATGACTGGAGAGGTGACACTGCTGGGAATGCTGGGACATTATACAGTAATGGAGGGGTCTGGTGATTACTGGAGAGGTGACACTGCTGGGAATGCTGGGACATTATACAGTAATGGAGGGGTCTGGTGATGACTGGAGAGGTGACACTGCTGGGAATGCTGGGACATTATACAGTAATGGGGGGTCTGGTGATGACTGGAGAGGTGACACTGCTGGGACATTATACAGTAATGGAGGGGTCTGGTGATGTCTGGAGAGGTGACACTGCTGGGAATGCTGGGACATTATACAGTAATGGAGGGGTCTGGTGATGACTGGAGAGGTGACACTGCTGACACTGCTGGGACATTATACAGTAATGGAGGGGTCTGGTGATGACTGGAGAGGTGACACTGCTGGGACATTATACAGTAATGGAGGGGTCTGGTGATGACTGGAGAGGTGACACTGCTGGGAATGCTGGGACATTATACAGTAATGGAGGGGTCTGGTGATGACTGGAGAGGTGACACTGCTGGGAATGCTGGGACATTATACAGTAATGGAGGGGTCTGGTGATGACTGGAGAGGTGACACTGCTGGGACATTATACAGTAATGGAGGGGTCTGGTGATGACTGGAGAGGTGACACTGCTGGGAATGCTGGGACATTATACAGTAATGGAGGGGTCTGGTGATGACTGGAGAGGTGACACTGCTGGGACATTATACAGTAATGGAGGGGTCTGGTGATGACTGGAGAGGTGACCCTGCTGGGACATTATACAGTAATGGAGGGTCTGGTGATGACTGGAGAGGTGACACTGCTGGGAATGCTGGGACATTATACAGTAATGGAGGGTCTGGTGATGACTGGAGAGGTGACACTGCTGGGACATTATACAGTAATAGAGGGGTCTGGTGATGACTGGAGAGGTGACACTGCTGGGAATGCTGGGACATTATACAGTAATGGAGGGGTCTGGTGATGACTGGAGAGGTGACACTGCTGGGAATGCTGGGACATTATACAGTAATGGAGGGGTCTGGTGATGACTGGAGAGGTGACACTGCTGGGAATGCTGGGACATTATACAGTAATGGAGGGGTCTGGTGATGACTGGAGAGGTGACACTGCTGGGAATGCTGGGACATTATACAGTAATGGAGGGGTCTGGTGATGACTGGAGAGGTGACACTGCTGGGAATGCTGGGACATTATACAGTAACACCACTGGAGGGGTCGGGGTGATGACTGTATCATTGTGTGTCAGGTTCCTATAAGGTGTCAGGACGTGGCGGTCTATTTCCCCATGGAGGAGTGGGAGTATGTAGAAGGACACAAGGATCAGTACAAGGATCAGGTGATGATGGAGGATCAGCAGCGCCTCACATCAGCAGGTAATAGACATGACTATATACACACGTCCTCTCATTATTTGTATGTAAAGAATGAATTCAGTCTCTGTATGTGTTCCCTACAGTCAGATCCAGTAAGAGAACAGCAGCAGAGAGGTGTCCCCGTCCTCTTCTTCCACAGGATCAGGTAGATGGAGATATTCCCTATGATCTGTAGAAGGGCTGTGAAGCTCTTGTGTTCAGTCTTGTTTTATCCTACAGTATTATATGCTTTATACTTGTGGAATGAGAAAGGTGGAGATGACAGGATAAAGCCGACCATAGACATTACATGTTGTCTGGATCTTCTCACAGTTTTCTGGCTATGGAGACTGCTGGTTGGAATAAGGAACCAACAGGTTGGATTTATACCCATCTGATCCTTTATTTCCCCCGAGACAAACCCCAGAGGTGTCTGGCAGGAGCTGATCTCCTCCACTGACACAACCTGAAATCTGTCTAGCCGGATATACATGTGTATGAAGGTCCTGAGGCTTTCAGTGATCCAGCTTCTAGAATATTTAATAAAAAATTCCAGGTGACTTCTCCTACTGTCTGATGATGTTTACAATATTTCTTTCACAGGTTATGGATCAGGAGAAAGATCTGATATATATTATTGCTCCAGCTATAAAGGAAGAAGAAGAGGAGATAGATGTGAGTGGGGATGAGCAGTATAAGGAGGACATTCCTACAGGGAAAGATATGAATTATATAAATGCTACAGACATAAAGGAAGAAGAGGAGACAGATGTGAGCAGTCACGAGCAGTATAAGGAGGATATTACTAGAGGGAAAGTTCTGAACTATATTAATGCTCCAGACATAAAGAAAGAAGAGGAGACAGATGTGAGTGGTGATGAGCAGTATAAGGAGGACATTTCTACAAGGAAACATTGGAAATCTATTAATGCTCCAGACATAAAGAAAGAAGAGAAGACAGATGTGAGTGGTTATGAGCAGTATAAGGAGGATATTCCTACAGATAATCACCCAGTTGAGAAGTGACCACTAAATGCGGAGAAGAGTCACAGATTCTACTCACTCAACGACTACTCCAAAGGATAGGGAATAAGATGTCTGATGTTGAGGGTCCCGCCTCTGGGACCCCTTGTGATCTCCGTGCTTCACCTGGCAGTAGGTTTAGAAAGTTGGTTTTCCATGGCCGGTGACTTAACTTCATACCGCGTACCCTCCATTAATTTCTATGGGAGGGGGTGTGACGACCTTCCTCTACCCTCCCAGCGGTGGGACCTCTGTGATCAGATATCTTATCCCCTATCCTTTGGATAGGGGATAAGATGTCTGTGGGCAGAGTAACCCTTAGGTGTCCAGTGCTCATAAATTTAGCAGGCCAGCTTGTCCGAACACGTCTCCTCGATTCATCTCTATCGATGAGGCAGAGACACAGTGTTCGTGTGCCTCCGCATCTTCTATAGAGAGGAATGGAGGGGGCGTGTTTCGACCAGCTGACATCTCCTGGGTACGAATCGCGTTCTAGCAGCGCAGAGCCACTGTCACGCCCCCTCCCATAGGTATGAATGGAGTGGGCGTGGTGTGATGTATCGTAGTATGTATATATGAATGTTATAACGTGTCTATATCATTTTCAAGATTATGAAATTTGAGTCGTAATATCTGTCTTATCGTTGGCAGATGCCCATGCAGGGAAGAAGCCATCCTCGTGTTCAGAACATGAGAAAGATCATACTGTTAAGTCAAATCTGGTCCAACCTCAAAAGTCTCCAACTGGGAAGAAGCCAGTGTCGTGTTCAGAATGTGGTAAAAGTTTTGCTCAGAAATGGTATCTTAAAATACATTAAAGAATTCAAACAGGAGAGAAGCCATTTTCATGCTCAGAATGTGGAAGACGTTTTAATCAAAAATCAGATCTTAAAATTCATGTGAGAACTCACACAGGGGAGAAGCTATTTTCAGGTTTGGAATGTGGCAAAAGCTTTTCTTTTAAAGCAGATGTTGCTAACCATCAAAGAATTCACACAGGGGAGAAGCCGTATGCTTGTTCAGAATGTGGAAAATGCTTTAGAGTGGCATCAGCTCTTGCTAGGCATCAAACAACTCACACAGGAAAAAAGCCATTTTCATGTTCAGAATGTGGGAAAGGCTATAATTCAATGTTACATCTTGTTATACATCAAAGAAGTCACACAGGAGAGAAGCCATTTGTATGTTCTGAATGTGGGAAAGGTTGGATTCGGAAAGAAGATCTTATTAAACATCAACATACTCACACGGGGGTGAAACCATTTTCATGTTCAGAATGTGGCAAATCCTATACTTGGAAAACAAAGCTTGTTGATCATCTAAGAACTCACACAGGAGAGAAACCTTTTTTATGTTCAGAATGTGGCAAATGCTTTATTCAAAAATCACATCTTGTTGAACATCAAAGAGTTCACACAGGGGAAAAAACATTTTCATGTTTAGAGTGTGGCAAGTGCTTTACTTCTAAATCATATCTTAATAGACATAAAAGAATTCACACAGGGGAAAAGCCATTTATATGCTCATAATGTGGGAAATGTTTTAAAGAGAAATCACATCTCAATAGACATCAAGAAACTCACTCAGGAAAGAAACATCATTTGTGATCAGAATGTGGCAAATGTTAAAAGAGGTCACTCAGGAACTAAGCTATTTTCATGTTCCGAATGTGGCAAATGTTATAATGCTAAATGAAGTCTTTTGTGACATATGAGAATTCACACAGGGGAGAAGCATGTTCAGAATGTGGAAAACTTTTTTTTACTAAGGAATCAGATTTTCTAAAACATCAAAGATTGGGGAAGGCATTTTCTTGTTAGAATGTGGGAAATGTTTTAGCAAGAAATCGCATCATCTTTTCCTTCAAAGAGAAGAGAGTAAATATTTTCTTATTTTCCAACTTTTGTACAAGAAAGAAATATACAACTGGTAAAAGTCTTGTATCTTACAAGAAAAAAGGAAAGCAACATAGAGCACTTGATTATAATTAAGAAATGTCTGTAATAACCAATAAATGATATCTTTAAAGAGAAACTGACGGTTCACCCGCACTAAGCCTGGAATACTGGGCCTGGAATACTTATATGGCAGGTGAACTGCTTTAAAATGACAGGTCACTCACTTAAATCTGTTCGGGAGGTGCAGAGTTATGTTGGTAAATACATTTATTCCTAATGCGCCTCAACGCACATTGGAGGCAGGGAGCCAGTTGGCGAAGCTCCCCTGACTCCTCCATATTCCCCTGTCCCCTTCATTGTGATGCAAATGAAGGCTGCAGGTGATCGCTGTGCTCACCTGCGGCCTTCATTAGCATAATAATAAAAGGGTGGCACCAACAAGGGAATATGGAGGACATGGGAGCTTTGCCAGCCGACTCCTCTCCTCCAGTGCATGCTGGAACCCATCATTTTAAAGCAGTTTACCCACACTTAAAGGGGTACTCCACTGGAAAACCTTTTTCTTTTAAATCAACGGGTGTCATAAAGTTAAACAGATTTGTAAACTACTTCTATTAGAAAATCTTAACCCCTCCAGTACTTATCAGCTGTTGTATACTACAGAGGAATTTTGAATTTCCTTTGTCTGTCCACAGTGCTCTCTGCTGACATCTTAATAGGAGAAAATCCTTATAGCAAACCTATCCTGCTCCAGAAAGTTCCTGAAATGGACATAGGTGTCAGCAGAGAGCACTGTGGTCAGACAGAAAGGAAATTCAAAGAGAAAAGAACTTCCTCTGGAGCATTCAGCAGCTCATAAGTACTGGAAGGATTAAGATTTTTTAATAGAAGTAATTTAAAAATCTGTTTAACTTTTTGACACCAGTTGATTTAAAAGAAAATTATTTCCAGTGGAGTACCCCTTTAAACCCACTATCTCTTTAGAGCATATAGAATCCAGATAACATGCATATATATCATTCTTGCACATAAAATATTTTAAAGATTTTTTTTTCAATGTATCTTAATCTGCTTGTTTAAACCTGCCACCACAACTTGCTCATAGATAAATAAGGTGTCTACCCACCCAGATAATGAAGACCCCCAAAAATCATCAACAGGTATAAGAAGGGGGGGAGAAGTGAAATAAAACTTAACTTTTAATAAATGCTGTTAAGAAACATGTATGCATGTGTGTATATATATATATATATATATATATATATATATATATATATATCTATATATATATATATATATCTATATACACACATAGTGAAAATGTACTCACAGAGGATCCTGATGATGATCCCCTGGTCAGTAAAGACTGAGATAGAACGAACAGTTACTATAGTGTGTCAAATGTCGCCGTATATCAAGTAAATAGGTCCAATCACAGTCCCATGCAAAACATATCAGTCATTAGTCAGGATCTAAAATCGAACCAAACACAATGCTCTACGTGTTTCGGTTCACCCGAGTTGGTGACCTCATCAGGGGCTCTACACAAAAACAAATTAGGACAGTGTATCCATACAATCTGTCCTACATCACATCTAGGTCATAGATACCAGTTACATGGGGCTGCCGATACAGTTACACCCTTAAATGCATTAAAAAGACAGTACCCACATCATTAAAATGTGGCTTAATGGCACAGTTGCTTTCAGGACAGAATCCGTTGATTCAGTTATGACGTCCTGGCAGCTTCTCCCAGTGCGCGCCCACAGTGGCGGGGAGCCATACGATTCTGCCGGCTACTAGCGCACACACATGCATTTGGGGGTGTAACTGTATCAGCAGCCCCATGTAACTGGTATCTATGACCTAGATGTGATGTAGGACAGATTGTATGGATACACTGTCCTAATTTGTTTTTGTGTAGAGCCCCTGATGAGGTCACCAACTCGGGTGAACGAAACACGTAGGGCATTGTGTTTGGTCTGAATTTTAGATCCTGAATAATGACCAATATGTTTTGCATGGGGACTGTGATTGGTCCTGTTTGCTTGATCTACGGCGACATTTGATACACTTATGACAGTATATTTTATTGTATAGTAACTGTTAGTTCTATCTGAATCTTTACTGACCAGGGGATCATCATCAGGATCCTCTGTGAGTACATTTTCACTGTATGTATGTATGTGTCTGTGTGTGTATTTTATGTATATGTGTGTGTGTGTGTGTATGTGTATATATATTGTAAGGATTCCTCCTTGGGGATAGCTCCGGGATCACCCTGGACACTGCCACGGGACACGTTTCCACTCAATAAACCCGCAGACAACGGTTACTCATGCAAGTTTGGCACCCTGCCAGCTTTATTTAGACAGGTTGCAGGGGAAAAACAAACATAACGCAGGAACAAAATAAAATCCTAGACCGTCTGGTCACTGACTACACATATCAGCATGCCCTGACTACTATCTGGTGAGCTACCCTCAGCAGGGGCGGACACAGACAGCAGAGGGCCCCTGTGCAAAGAATGTGCCTGGGCCCCCCCCCCCCCCAGCACTGTGCCCCCTCATGTACCTAGACCCCAGCGTGGGGCCTCCACTTACCCCGCGCATGTAGTGTCGCCACTTGCCTTGTCCACCACAGGTGGATGGAATGGCTCCTGAGGTGGGCTCCGGGTGGCCCCTGTCCCTCTCAGTGTGCGGCCCAGTGAGTACTCCCCCGGGTCAGCCTGACCCGTATCTAGCTGGGAGGCAGAGGGCAGTGCTCCCCTTTACATTCACACCCCTGGACTTAGCACGACACCCCTTGGCACCCCCTGGTTCCTTGGCTTCTTATCCTTAGTGATAGAAGTGACTTACAGGCAGGGCCAGACTGGGACCAAAAATAGGCTCAGGCATTTTAAAATAAACAGCCCATTTTTATGGTGGGGGTCTGACTCATGGGACCCCCACCAATCACCTTGGTTCAAGTGGCTCCCCAGATGTTGGAAAGCTGCAACTCCCATCATGTCTGAAGTGACTACAGCTGATGGGACAGTCAGGAGACTACACAATGATATCAGTGACTACAGCTCTGATGGGACAGTTAGGAAAATACACAATAATATCACTGACCTGAGTGACGTCTTCTCTGTTGTCTTTACTTTTCTTCTTCATCTGGTCCAGACACCAGGATTTCTTCCATCTTCTCTGCAGAGTCTGACACCTGGACATCATTGGTTCCTTATTTGTCAGTAGATCCTCATCCTCTGTATGATGACAATAATCATTATAACCTTGCCAAATACTGTACCCCCTGAATACTGCCAACCACTGTACCCCCTGAATACTGCCAACCACTGTACCCCTGAATATAATACTGCCAACCACTGTACCCCTGAATATAATACTGCCAAATACTGTACCCCTGAATATAATACTGCCAAATACTGTTCCCCTGAATATAATTCTGCCAACCACTGTACCCCCGAATATAATACTGCCAATCACTATACACCACTGAATCACCACATACACCCCACGCACTCCATCCTCAGTCTCCTCATCACCCCACGCAACCCATCCTCAGTCTCCTCATCTCCCCCATACACCCCACGCACCCCATCCTCAGTCTCATCACCCCATACACCCCACACAACCCATCCTCGGTCTTCTCATCACCCCATGCACTCCATCCTCAGTCTCCTCATCACCCCATCCTCAGTCTCCTCATCACCCCATGCACTCCATCCTCAGTCTCCTCATCACCCCATGCACTCCATCCTCAGTCTCCTCATCACCCCATGCACTCCATCCTCAGTCTCCTCATCACCCCATGCACTCCATCCTCAGTCTCCTCCTCACCCCATGCACTCCATCCTCAGTCTCCTCATCACCCCATGCACTCCATCCTCAGTCTCATCACCCCATACACCCCACGCACTCCATCCTCAGTCTCCTCATCACCCCCATACACCCCATGCACTCCATCCTCAGTCTCCTCATCACCCCATGCACTCCATCCTCAGTCTCCTCATCACCCCATGCACTCCATCCTCAGTCTCCTCATCATCCCATGCACTCCATCCTCAGTCTCCTCATCACCCCATGCACTCCATCCTCAGTCTCCTCATCACCCCATACACCCCACGCACTCCATCCTCAGTCTCCTCATCACCCCATCCTCAGTCTCCTCATCACCCCCATACACCCCATGCACTCCATCCTCAGTCTCCTCATCATCCCATGCACTCCATCCTCAGTCTCCTCATCACCCCATGCACTCCATCCTCAGTCTCCTCATCATCCCATGCACTCCATCCTCAGTCTCCTCATCACCCCATGCACTCCATCCTCAGTCTCCTCCTCACCCCATGCACTCCATCCTCAGTCTCCTCATCACCCCATACACCCCACGCACTCCATCCTCAGTCTCCTCATCACCCCATCCTCAGTCTCCTCATCACCCCCATACACCCCATGCACTCCATCCTCAGTCTCCTCATCACCCCATGCACTCCATCCTCAGTCTCCTCATCATCCCATGCACTCCATCCTCAGTCTCCTCATCACCCCATGCACTCCATCCTCAGTCTCCTCATCACCCCATGTACTCCATCCTCAGTCTCCTTCTCACCCCATGCACTCCATCCTCAGTCTCCTCATCACCCCATGCACTCCATCCTCAGTCTCCTCTTCACCCCATGCACTCCATCCTCAGTCTCCTCATCACCCCATGCACTCCATCCTCAGTCTCCTTCTCACCCCATGCACTCCATCCTCAGTCTCCTCATCACCCCATGCACTCCATCCTCAGTCTCCTCTTCACCCCATGCACTCCATCCTCAGTCTCCTCATCACCCCATGCACTCCATCCTCAGTCTCCTCATCACTGCATACACCCCATGCACTCCATCCTCAGTCTCCTTATCACCCCCATACACCCCATGCACTCCATCCTCAGTCTTCTCATCACCCCATGCACTCCATCCTCAGTCTCCTCATCACCCCATGCACTCCATCCTCAGTCTTCTCATCACCCCATGCACTCCATCCTCAGTCTCCTCATCACCCCATGCACTCCATCCTCAGTCTCCTCATCACCCCATGCACTCCATCCTCAGTCTCCTCATCACCCCATGCACTCCATCTTCAGTCTCCTCATCACCCCATGCACTCCATCCTCAGTCTCCTCATCACCCAATGCACTCCATCCTCAGTCTCCTCATCACCCCATGCACTCCATCCTCTTCACCCCATACAACCCATGCACTCCATCCTCAGTCTCCTCATCACCCCATACACCCCATGCACTCCATCCTCATCACCCCATGCACTCCATCCTCATCACCCCCATACACCCCATGCACTCCATCCTCATCACCCCATGCACTCCATCCTCAGTCTCCTCATCACCCCATGCACTCTATCCTCAGTCTCCTCATCACCCCATGCACTCCATCCTCAGTCTCCTCATCACCCCATGCACTCCATTCTCAGTCTCCTCATCACCCCATGCACTCCATCCTCAGTCTCCTCATCAACCCATGCACTCCATCCTCAGTCTCCTCATCATCCCATGCACTCCATCCTCAGTCTCCTCATCACCCCATGCACTCCATCCTCAGTCTCCTCATCACCCCATGCACTCCATCCTCAGTCTCCTCCTCACCCCATGCACTCCATCCTCAGTCTCCTCATCACCCCATACACCCCACGCACTCCATCCTCAGTCTCCTCATCACCCCATCCTCAGTCTCCTCATCACCCCCATGCACTCCATCCTCAGTCTCCTCATCACCCCATCCACTCCATCCTCAGTCTCCTCATCACCCCATGCACTCCATCCTCAGTCTCCTCATCATCCCATGCACTCCATCCTCAGTCTCCTCATCACCCCATGCACTCCATCCTCAGTCTCCTCATCACCCCATGTACTCCATCCTCAGTCTCCTTCTCACCCCATGCACTCCATCCTCAGTCTCCTTCTCACCCCATGCACTCCATCCTCAGTCTCCTCTTCACCCCATGCACTCCATCCTCAGTCTCCTCATCACTGCATACACCCCATGCACTCCATCCTCAGTCTTCTCATCACCCCATACACCCCATGCACTCCATCCTCAGTCTTCTCATCACCCCATGCACTCCATCCTCAGTCTCCTCATCACCCCATGCACTCCATCCTCAGTCTCCTCATCACCCCATGCACTCCATCCTCAGTCTCCTCATCACCCCATGCACTCCATCCACATCACCCCATACACCCCATGCACTCCATCCTCATCACCCCCATACACCCCATGCACTCCATCCTCATCACCCCATACACCCCATGCACTCCATCCTCAGTCTCCTCATCACCCCATGCACTCCATCCTCAGTCTCCTCATCACCCCATGCACTCCATCCTCAGTCTCCTCATCACCCCATGCACTCCATCCTCAGTCTCCTCATCACCCCATGCACTCCATTCTCTTCACCCCATAGAACCCATGCACTCCATCCTCAGTCTCCTCATCACCCCATGCACTCCATCCACATCACCCCATACACCCCATGCACTCCATCCTCATCACCCCATACACCCCATGCACTCCATCCTCAGTCTCCTCATCACCCCATCCACCCCATCCTCAGTCTCATCACCCCATACACCCCACGCACTCCATCCTCAGTCTCCTCATCACCCCATGCACTCCATCCTCAGTCTCCTCATCACCCCCATACATCCCATGCACTCCATCCTCAGTCTCCTCATCACCCCATGCACTCCATCCTCAGTCTCCTCATCATCCCATGCACTCCATCCTCAGTCTCCTCATCACCCCATGCACTCCATCCTCAGTCTCCTCATCACACCATGTACTCCATCCTCAGTCTCCTTCTCACCCCATGCACTCCATCCTCAGTCTCCTCATCACCCCATGCACTCCATCCACATCACCCCATACACCCCATGCACTCCATCCTCATCACCCCCATACACCCCATGCACTCCATCCTCATCACCCCATACACCCCATGCACTCCATCCTCAGTCTCCTCATCACCCCATGCACTCCATCCTCAGTCTCCTCATCACCCCATGCACTCCATCCTCAGTCTCCTCATCACCCCATGCACTCCATCCTCAGTCTCCTCATCACCCCATACACCCCACGCACTCCATCCTCAGTCTCCTCATCACCCCATCCTCAGTCTCCTCATCACCCCCATACACCCCATGCACTCCATCCTCAGTCTCCTCATCACCCCATGCACTCCATCCTCAGTCTCCTCATCATCCCATGCACTCCATCCTCAGTCTCCTCATCACCCCATGCACTCCATCCTCAGTCTCCTCATCACCCCATGTACTCCATCCTCAGTCTCCTTCTCACCCCATGCACTCCATCCTCAGTCTCCTCATCACCCCATGCACTCCATCCTCAGTCTCCTCTTCACCCCATGCACTCCATCCTCAGTCTCCTCATCACCCCATGCACTCCATCCTCAGTCTCCTCATCACTGCATACACCCCATGCACTCCATCCTCAGTCTCCTTATCACCCCATACACCCCATGCACTCCATCCTCAGTCTTCTCATCACCCCATGCACTCCATCCTCAGTCTCCTCATCACCCCATGCACTCCATCCTCAGTCTCCTCATCACCCCATGCACTCCATCCTCAGTCTCCTCATCACCCCATGCACTCCATCCTCAGTCTCCTCATCACCCAATGCACTCCATCCTCAGTCTCATCATCACCCCATGCACTCCATCCTCTTCACCCCATACAACCCATGCACTCCATCCTCAGTCTCCTCATCACCCCATACACCCCATGCACTCCATCCTCATCACCCCATGCACTCCATCCTCATCACCCCCATACACCCCATGCACTCCATCCTCATCACCCCATACACTCCATCCTCAGTCTCCTCATCACCCCATGCACTCTATCCTCAGTCTCCTCATCACCCCATGCACTCTATCCTCAGTCTCCTCATCACCCCATGCACTCCATCCTCAGTCTCCTCATCACCCCATGCACTCCATCCTCAGTCTCCTCATCACCCCATGCACTCCATCCTCAGTCTCCTCATCAACCCATGGACTCCATCCTCAGTCTCCTCATCATCCCATGCACTCCATCCTCAGTCTCCTCATCACCCCATGCACTCCATCCTCAGTCTCCTCCTCACCCCATGCACTCCATCCTCAGTCTCCTCATCACCCCATACACCCCACGCACTCCATCCTCAGTCTCCTCATCACCCCATCCTCAGTCTCCTCATCACCCCCATACACCCCATGCACTCCATCCTCAGTCTCCTCATCACCCCATCCTCAGTCTCCTCATCACCCCATGCACTCCATCCTCAGTCTCCTCATCATCCCATGCACTCCATCCTCAGTCTCCTCATCACCCCATGCACTCCATCCTCAGTCTCCTCATCACCCCATGTACTCCATCCTCAGTCTCCTTCTCACCCCATGCACTCCATCCTCAGTCTCCTCTTCACCCCATGCACTCCATCCTCAGTCTCCTCATCACTGCATACACCCCATGCACTCCATCCTCAGTCTTCTCATCACCCCATACACCCCATGCACTCCATCCTCAGTCTTCTCATCACCCCATGCACTCCATCCTCAGTCTCCTCATCACCCCATGCACTCCATCCTCAGTCTCCTCATCACCCCATGCACTCCATCCTCAGTCTCCTCATCACCCCATGCACTCCATCCACATCACCCCATACACCCCATGCACTCCATCCTCATCACCCCCATACACCCCATGCACTCCATCCTCATCACCCCATACACCCCATGCACTCCATCCTCAGTCTCCTCATCACCCCATGCACTCCATCCTCAGTCTCCTCATCACCCCATGCACTCCATCCTCAGTCTCCTCATCACCCCATGCACTCCATCCTCAGTCTCCTCATCACCCCATGCACTCCATTCTCTTCACCCCATAGAACCCATGCACTCCATCCTCAGTCTCCTCATCACCCCATGCACTCCATCCACATCACCCCATACACCCCATGCACTCCATCCTCATCACCCCATACACCCCATGCACTCCATCCTCAGTCTCCTCATCACCCCATACACCCCATCCTCAGTCTCATCACCCCATACACCCCACGCACTCCATCCTCAGTCTCCTCATCACCCCATGCACTCCATCCTCAGTCTCCTCATCACACCATGTACTCCATCCTCAGTCTCCTTCTCACCCCATGCACTCCATCCTCAGTCTCCTCATCACCCCATGCACTCCATCCTCAGTCTCCTCTTCACCCCATGCACTCCATCCTCAGTCTCCTCATCACCCCATGCACTCCATCCTCAGTCTCCTCATCACTACATACACCCCATGCACTCCATCCTCAGTCTCCTTATCACCCCATACACCCCATGCACTCCATCCTCAGTCTTCTCATCACCCCATGCACTCCATCCTCAGTCTCCTCATCACCCCATGCACTCCATCCTCAGTCTCCTCATCACCCCATGCACTCCATCTTCAGTCTCCTCATCACCCCATGCACTCCATCCTCAGTCTCCTCATCACCCAATGCACTCCATCCTCAGTCTCCTCATCACCCCATGCACTCCATCCTCTTCACCCCATACAACCCATGCACTCCATCCTCAGTCTCCTCATCACCCCATACACTCCATCCACATCACCCCATACACCCCATGCACTCCATCCTCATCACCCCCATACACCCCACGCACTCCATCCTCAGTCTCCTCATCACCCCATACACCCCATCCTCAGTATCATCACCCCATACACCCCACGCACTCCATCCTCAGTCTCCTCATCACCCCCATACACCCCATGCACTCCATCCTCAGTCTCCTCATCACCCCATGCACTCCATCCTCAGTCTCCTCATCACCCCCATACACCCCATGCACTCCATCCTCAGTCTCCTCATCACCCCATGCACTCCATCCTCAATCTCCTCATCACCCCATGCACTCCATCCTCAGTCTCCTCATCACCCCCATACACCCCATGCACTCCATCCTCAGTCTCTTCATCACCCCATGCACTCCATCCTCAGTCTCCTCATCACCCCATACACCCCACGCACTCCATCCTCAGTCTCCTCATCACCCCATGCACTCCATCCTCAGTCTCCTCATCACCCCATGCACTCCATCCTCAGTCTCCTCATCACCCCATACACCCCATGCACTCCATCCTCATCACCCCATGCACTCCATCCTCATCACCCCCATACACCCCATGCACTCCATCCTCATCACCCCATACACCCCATGCACTGCATCCTCATCACCCCCATACACCCCACGCACTCCATCCTCAGTCTCCTCATCACCTCACATACCTTAAGCACCTCATCATTATTACACAGCTGACACCCCCCCCCCCAGTCCTTCTCATCAACATTAAACCCCCTAATTACAACACCCCTGACCCCCCTTCTGGTCCTCCTTATCAACACAAAGCTCTCCCAGACCCCCAATCCTCCTTATCATTACACCACCAACCTCTTCAACACCCCTCCTGTCCTCTTCATCATCATTACAATCCCCTCCCCCACCGCCCTGCACCCGACCGTCGCTCTCCTCACCTTATCTGCTCAGCGATGCGGCCGTGTGAGGCGGGAGGGTTTGCTGCTCCTGTCACTTCTGCCGGGGTCCGAGGCCATGACATGTGATGTCAGGGGCTTGGAACAGACGTGCGTGCCTGCGCGGGGCACGTCTGTTACCATCAGCCCCTGGCCTGTCTGTCTCGCCCGGCCGGTTTAAAGGTAAATTACTGCTGTCAGCGGCAGGTCCGGGACCTGTTGCTGCAGCATATAGTATGAAGTACTGGCAGGGGGCCCAGACTGTAAGGCCCAGGCTGTGACCTGGGCCACTAGGTGGGCCCCCTAACACGCTGGGCCCCTGTGCAGCCGAACCGGCTGAACAAGTGATATGTCCGCCCCTGACCCTCAGCCAGTTAAACATGTGACTCCTGCAACCTGTTACTCACAGCTCACACCACTTCTTGGACCACTCACAGATTCCAGCTGTGTGCTTCCTCAACAGGGTCCGTGTGTCTCCCCTACAGCAACATGCTGTTTCCCAGGGAGAGCACAGATTAGACTGAGTCTCCATCTTATATACACCTCCCTTCCCTGCTGCATCATTACTTAAGAAGCAGGTGAGAGAATCTTCAGGGTGAGCAAAGGAAATACACCCTTTCCTTGCCACCTTATCACAATATATATATATATATATATATATATATATATGTGTGTGTGTGTGTTTCTTACCAGCATTTATTAAAAGTTGTTATATGTCACTTCTCTCCCTTCTTATACCTGTTAAACCTGTTACCAATTAAATATAAAGCCTTTTCTTTTCAAATGTCTATGCTTGTGTTTTGGCCTTTGTTTCTTTGTACTTTTCCGATGTTAAATATTTTGCCTTACAGCCTGTGAAGTTTAGGGAATGTTAGACACTGCGGATCTTAGTTTGTGGAATTTAAGACAAAATGGCCCAGATTTAGTTTAGCAAAATGCACACAAATTCTGGTGTAATTTGTACCAGAACCATCTTATATGGTTTTTATTATGGCTTATAAACACTTTTTATTTTATTTTTTTATGTTTTCTGGCGGGTCTGTCAAAAAAAAGTAATGGGCTCAGTAAAAAAAGGTATAAATACGCTAAAACCACTCCAAAAATCTGCCTGATTCTGGTTTAGAGTAAGCCAACTAATAGTACAAGCATAGAGTAGACAGTCTTCAGACACACTAAGCACTTGCAGACACACGGCCATGCCCCCTCAAAGCAAGTCTATGGGAGGGGGCGAGACAGACCCACAGTTAGGTCAGGGTGTAACCACAGCAACACAAGCTAAGCCAGAACCTAAAAAGTGAACCCTTCGAACCAAAACTGGGACTGCTCATTAAATAAATCTGGCACATTTAAAGACTGTTCTTAAGTTGCCCTGTCGAAAAGTTAACCTTGTATACCTACTAAGGGAATGTAAAAAAATATTTTTAATAGTTATAGGATGAAATCCACCAGATGAAGAAAATAAAAAGTTAAATTCCGCAAAGTATAATACAAAATAAAGTTTCCGAATTGTCTTAAGGTAGGACATGAAGGACTCGGATAGAAGATTCACCATAAAACAGAGAGAAGACTGCAGTAACACGTTTTGCTATACACATGTTTATCCCCTTTGTGTGTATTGGAACTAAACCAAAAAAGGGAGGAAAAGAAGCAAAATGGACATAATGTCACCAAACTCCAATAATGGTCTGGACAAAATTATTGGCACCCTTTCAAAATTGTAAAGAAAATAAGATTGTTTCAAGCATGTGATGCTCCTTTAAACTCACCTGGGGCAAGTAACAGGTGTTAGCAATATAAAATTAACACCTGAAAGCAGATAATAAGGAGAGAAGTTCACTTAGTCTTTGCATTGTGTGTCTGTGTGTGCCACACTAAGCATGGACAACAGAAAGAGGAGAAGAGAACTGTCTGAGGACTTGAGAACCAAAATTGTGGAAAAATATCAACAATCTTAAGGTTCCAAGTCCATCTCCAGAGATATAGATTTGCCTTTGTCCACAGTGCGCAACATTATCAAGAAGCTCCTCAAGCTCTAAGTGCCGCACAAGGACACCTGGATCATCAGTGGCAGCACTATCTCAGCTGCCCCACTTCGAGCCGGACACAAATCCGTTCCAGCGAGCAGCAGAGAAAGCCGGCACTTCCACGCTGCACTTACAACCAGCGCAACCTAGCGATATCCATTGCTAGCAAGGATCCCCAATATCACTGATTCCCACCAACGATCCCCGCTGACCTTCTGCAACCACAGGTATTACGTTCCCAAGGCCGGGAGCTACCCGCGCCAACCTGTGGGAACCCACAACACGGACACCAGTTTTATATCTCAGCGATATTTCTGTTACTAAGACTTATTCTTTGGATCTATGACACAATCCAAGACTGTTACTATTGCGATATTCATTATGTAATCTTATCAGTCACACTGCCTGCAATAATTCTTGTGTCATTTTAATTGAGACTAACTGACTCTTAATCCAGCAAGGTGGCATTTCACACTGTTCAATTATTTCTATTACCTTATATGTTGTGACCAATTTTATTGTTCTATTGCTTACCGTATTTTTCGTCCTATAGGACGCACCGGCGTATAAGACGCACCCAATTTTTAGGGGCAAAATCTAAAAAAATAAAGATTTTGAACCCAATAGTGGTCTTCAATCTGCGGACCTCCAGATGTTGCAAAACTACAACTCCCAGCATGCCCGGACAGCCGTTGGCTGTCCGGCCATGCTGAGAGTTGTAGTTTTGCAACATCTGGAGGTCCGTAGATTGAAGACCACTGCAGGAGGAGGTAATACTCACGTGTCCTCGCCGCTCCGGACCCGTCACCGCTGCCCTGGATGTCGCTCCATCGCTGTCGCCGTGTCCCCGTCGCTCCGGAACGTCTCTGCTGCCGGCCGGGTATCCTCACTCTCCGTCGCCGTCATCACGTCGTTACACACGCCGACGCACGTACGCGACGACGTGATGACGAGGAAGGAAAGCGCCGGCCATACAGGGGATCCCTGAACGGAGTAGACACCGAGGAGGCAGGTAAGGTCCCCCCCGGTGTCCTGTAAGCACTATCCCGGCTATTCAGTCGGGCTGTTCGGGACCGCCGCGGTGAGATCGCGGCGGTCCCGAACAGCCCGACTGAACAGCCGGGTTAGTGTTACTTTCCCTTCAGACGCGGCGGTCAGCTTTGATCGCCGCGTCTCAAGGGTTAATACAGGGCATCACCGCGATCGGTGATGTCCTGTATTATCCGCGGGTCCCGGCCGTTGATGGCCACAGGGACCGCCGCGATAGGGGTGTATTCGCCGTATAAAACGCACCGACTTTTTCCCCCCAGTTTTGGGGAAGAAAAAGTGCGTCTTATACGGCGAAAAATACGGTATATAATTTGAATCTGGAGCAAGGGCCCTGCTCGGATTCCAGCTTTTCATATGTTCTTTTTATATGATTTTTATCATTAATTTAAAAAAACACGCGATTATAGAGAAACCAGCTACATCCTATTCTATTATAGTTTTAATTTCTTAATTCAGTCTGCACATTGAGACACTAATTTTATCCATGTTAGTGTGTAGCCACTCGATCGCTTTATATAAGTTATCTCTTTTTTTTAACCCACGAGTAGAGCTCGACTAAAGTCCAAATAATGGACATAAGGCAACACTTAGGCCAAAAAACAGAGCATAGATCATTTTAAATTCACAGAGAATACACCAGTAAGAGAGCATGATACGCCCATTAACACACAACCCACAGCATCTGATTTATTCAAAAAAATTGAAATATGCATCACAAAAACACCTTAGACAACAATGGGAGATTAAAAGCCTCAGGTACTTCCTCACTTTAGATATAATACCAAAGGGTTTTAGATTACAGAAGACCCCAGCAGGTGATCTTCACAGTGACGAGTTTGATCAGAAATGGCATAGTTCACTGAAAGAACAGTCAAGAATACTGATGCAAGTCATAATAGAGAGACAAACACAACTTCTAAATGAACATGACATACACATACAAAATATTGAGGAGAAATTAGACAGGTACAAGAAAAACGAGAGTTATCTGAACTATCAAAAAACACTATGTACCAAATTAGATAAATTAGAATCTGATATTATTCAGAAGAAATCCAAAATACTTAGTTGGCTCAAAAACAGCAAAAACAAATCATCCAACAAAGAGAACCTGAATATACCAACAAACTATTATCTACAGTGTTCATTTTAGGACATCGTCATTCGTAACTCTGTCCTCCGTCAGGTGAAACGGCGTCCCGTCTCCTCCCTCACACCATTCGCCATCCTCCCTTATCCGAAACTCCCTCGTCCTAAACGCCGTAATGCCTCAGACGATTCTTCTTCAGATGCAACTTCCTGCCGCATAGCAATAGATTTACCCCTATATCCAAGGATTTTTTAGGCAGACGCAACCACACACATCACCCTCCCAATCACACCTATCGCTCACCCAGATACTATCCGAGACATCCTCCCACAAGACACTGCTCTCCAAACCATTACAAACCAGCACGCACGACCAAACCACCACCACGTCTTCCCACTCCGAAACTAAGACAGACAACACACTCAACCCACACGTTACCTCCAAGACACCACAATGTAACAATACAAGCAGAAGTTCACACAACATCGCCACCTCTGACTCAGAGACACCACACTCACAATACAACACGCATCCCTACTACCCCTCAAAAAAGAGGGTATGTCGAAGAAATCGAGGAAATAGGATCACCAATACCTCTTCCCAACAAAATGGGAAAAGCCAAGTAGCCAGGTCAGATAGCATTTTCAACCTCAGTTCCACTACTCTTTCACTTTCATTTCAAATCACATTACTCAACAAAGTTCTCAAATTTGCCCCCACTCAACAACTCAATAAATTTGACACATACGTAGATATTGAAAAATGTATCAAAAAATTATGTTTAAAAAGTAATTTATGAAACACCCCTTAGAGCCCCCTGTCACTACATCAGATGCATACACCCACTCCAAATGTACACTTAAAGTTTTTTTTCCCAGACATGAGATGGGACCCAGTATCACTGTCTTCCAACAAGCAGTTGAGCATGATATTCGAAGACTCAATCCTTCCAAAAATCACAAATCTAATTTGACATTCAAGGAAAGACAGTCAATACACAATTACAGAAAGATAAGGACACCACAATACGCCCTGCCGACAAGGAGGGGGATTTGATGATACTCGAAACAGATCTGTACAACGGAGAGACACAAAGACGTACCAACAATTACTAAAAGATCCCACTAAACAATACAGCACAGAACTTGAACACAATTATGCAACGAGGCAATGAAAATTGTGATACTCACAGATAAAGAAAAACAATTTTTAGTAGGAACACAAGAAAGAATTCCCGTATTTTATACCATCCCAAAGATACATAAAGATCCGTCAAACCCTCCGGGCCGCCCAATTGTTTCCGGCATAGGCTCCATCACGTCCAATTTATCACAGTACATAGACCAATTCTTACAACCGTATGTTCAGAACACTCCCCACTTCCTAAAAGACACAACCCAATTAATCAATATCATCGAAAATTTTACATGGAATCCCACTTATCTATTAGCTACACTTGTTGTAAGTTCTCTATTAACCATCATTCCACACGATCTGGGTGTAGAAGCAGTAAAAAAAAAATCATCTCCAAAAGGCAATTTACCACCATTACAGATACAGTTCATTTTAGACATCATTCATTTTGACACACAATTATTTTTATTTCAACAGCAATTTTTATTTACAGCAGACTGGCACTGCCATGGGGACAAGATTTGTGCCTAGTTATGCCAACCTGTTTATGTCGGCATGGGAGGAGTCGACCATCACTCCCCATCTAGGCACAGGTCTGGTTCTATGGTGGCGCTATATTGACGACATAACACTCATTTGGGACAGATCACCCGGAGAACTAGTTATATTCACTCACAACCTCTAAACCAATAACTGCTACTTAGAATTCACATCATCTACTAATTACACAAATTTTTAGACCTTATCATCTCCAGTTCCTAAGGAAAACTTGTATGTAGCACATATCATAAGCCCACCTCTACAAACAGTTTTCTTCTCTTCTCCAGCTGTCATTTTCCCAGATGGCTTCTGAATATTCCGGCAGGACAATACAGAAGAATTAAAAGAAACTGCACCTAAACTGAACAATACGAAATTGATGCGCAAGACCTCACCGCTAAATTTCAGGAACGTGGTTACCCACCCAATATTCTTCCAATAGCCAAGTCTAAGCCAAGTCTATCACAACAAACCAGATCCTCTTACTTCAAAAACACTATAAAACCCAAAAAGCACACTGATAATGAAATTTTTCTTATTTTACCCACAAAAAACTTGAAAAAATTATCCGTAACAACTGGCACCTCTTAGATCAGGATACGTCTTTACACTATTTAATACCACTTGTTCCAAAAACCATATATACCAAACCTAGGCCTTACAGTTGCCCCAACTATTCAGAACTCATACAGACAGAAATAACACGTGGCTAGACATCAAAGGTTTCCACCGATGTGGAACCTGCCCCAATTGCACTTCTCTAAAACCCATAAAAAATCTACAAGATACGAAAAGGTACAAACCAGCATGAATGAGGTCGAAACTTCCCCCTCTGACGCGTTACCGCCCTGCCGGGCCTTTAAGGCCCGGTAGGGCGGAAACGCGTCAGAGGGGGAGGTTTCAACCTCATTCATCCTGGTTTGCACCTTTTCGTATCTTGTGGATTTTTTATGGATTTCTAATAAATGGATGTGCTACCGGACTACTATTGGATTTTTTCCATTCTGGAGGCAGTGAAGGAAGACTGATTGCTCGTGCACGGAGAAGGTGAGCGCTTTCCAATTTTTCTTATCTTGTTCACACTTCTCTAAAACCACCACAGAAATTCAATCCACAGTAAATATCTTCAAGTGGAATATAATGGAAACCATAACATGCAATACTAAACAAGTTATCTACCTTTTACAGTGTACATACAATAAACAGTATGTAGGGAGGACCAAAAGAACATTAAAAACACGGATTTTGGAACACATATACAACATCAAAAAAGGCAATGAAAAACATCCCCTTTCAGCTCACATCCTCAGATTTCATAAACTGGACCCAACACAGTTGAAATTTTACGGAATTCAGGTTATCAGGAGAGATTGGAGAGGAGGCAACTTTGTAGCAAGAATGTCGAGAGCCGAATCACGCAATATATACGAATTTGAGACAATAGAACTAAAGGGTCTTAATTCTGAATTGGAGAAATTCGGGTTCCTGTAGTACCCCTGTTGGGCTCTGATCCATTCCCTGTCCAATGGCAGGCTGTATACCCAGCGCTTGAATGGTGTCCGGACCCTAACACACAGGATTTCCATCAAACAAGTCACCTACCATTTGTTTAGATCCCCTTGTTTTTTATGTATTTGTATAGTGGTTTCTCTATTTTTACATTTTATCCTTCATTTTTATTTCTACCTGCATTACTAATTCTTCCAAGAGGAGAAAATGGGAACTGGCATTCCTATATAAGGCAACTGGGATCAATGTATGGCCCCTTGAAGTGGATAGCAGCACTATACATGCACTTTTTGGTGGTGCAAGCCTTAGCAACAAGTCCATGTAATGTGCACAGTGGAAGAAAAGAAAAAGGCTGCAGGATCATGCACATTAATCTGAATGCATGATCCAGATGTGCTTCCCTCCACTGGTTAAAGGGTAGCTCCCACCATCATGTTTTTTTTCTGTCCCTGCCTATTGCCCTTCTATTCCTAACACCCTCCTTGCCTTTATTTTTTACTATTTTAAAAATGGCATTTAGTCTGCCTGGTAGTGTGCTCACTACCAGGCAGACTTCCCCAGCAGGCACCTCGTCACTGATGCCTGCTAGGGTGGCCAACTTCCGCCCTTAGTTCTCCTAACAGGGTGCCTCCAGCTGTTTCACCACTACAACTCCCAGCATGCCCTGACATCTATTGGCTGTCAGGGCATGCTGGGAGTTGTAGTGGTAAAACAACTGGAGGCACCCAGGACAGGAGCTTCATGGGGGAAGGAGGGAGCCGATGCGGGAGGGATGGGTGCGGGGGAGCCTCTTCCTGCCGCTCGGTGAGTAACACCCCCCCCCCCCCGCACCTTGCAGCAGCGCCCCCCGCACCTTGCAGCAGCGCCCCCGGTACCTTGCAGGAGCAGCCCCCCCACCGCGCCCCCCGCACCAGGGCCGTCGGCGAGTGCGGGAAGCTGGCTGTTACTGCGCCTGAGCAAAATTTCGACTGATGCCCTGCCGGAATCAGTCGGAATTTTGCAGTGACGTCACTCCGCACTGCATTCGCCCACTAGGAGGGCGCCCCCCAGTGGCCGAATTTCAAATTGCTTTTAAAATATTTTAAAAGCATTTTTTTTATATAAAAGTATATTAGAGATATGTTGTAGTACTTAAGTACTACAACATATCAAAAAAACATTTTCATGACAGTGCCCATTTAAGGAAGGCTTCATCTTCCGCAAACTGGGCTGGGTCTTTATAGCCCCTCAGGCCTCTGGGGATTCTTTTACATTCTTTATATGAGCTTAATGAATTGGTCATCCAAAGGAGGCGTACCTCCTTTTCCGCCAGATTAATGACCTTGTTCTCTAGAGCTTTCACACTCAGCATCTGTAGTTCATCCTTGCCCTCACAGGATGTGAAGAAACCACCCGCATTAGTGCACCCCATATTCACTGCACTATCCCTCTCATTAGTTCACTGTCCATTTCCATACTCTTGATTCTTTCAATATGCACTTGCCAAATAAAGGGTGCTCAAGTTCCTACAGCAAGTCCAATAAACAATTCCAAGAGGAGAAAATGGGAACTGGCACTCCTATATAAGGCAACTGTGATCAATGTATGGCCCCTTGAAGTGGATAGCAGCACTATACATGCACTTTTTGGTGGTGCAAGCCTTAGCAACAAGTCCATGTAATGCGCACAGCGGAAGAAAAGAAAAAGGCTGCACTCACCAAGTTAATCTTCAGTGCTTTTATTTTCAGATGCGAGACATGGGGGTGCACAATAGCGGGTGCTGTCAAGAGGGGAGCGACATGTGTTTTGCGCTGCCTAGCGCATCCTCTGGCTCCTAAACCAGAACTTCTAAACAGTACCTCCTTACATACTAATCCCTAAAACTAATCCCTGAAACTAATTAGTATTTAAGGAGGTACTGTTTAGAAGTTCTGGTTTAGGAGCCAGAGGATGTGCTAGGCAGCGCGAAACGTGTCGCTCCCCTCTTGACAGCACCCGCTATTGTGCACCCCCATGTATCGGGTCTGAAAATAAAACCACTGAAGATAAACTTGGTGAGTGCAGCCTTTTTCTTTTCTTCCACTGTGCGCATTTCTATTATCCTTAATCCTATCCTTTAATACTTATCTTTTCATTTATTTTCATTCTTATCCTTATTTTCCTTTTTTATTTTAGATTTAAATTTTTTTTTACATGTAAAAAAAATAATTTAATCTTTATTTTATTTTTATTCTTATTTTTTTTTACCTATATTCTTACTTTTATTTTATTTTCATACACATTTATTTTTCCTGTCCCATTTATTCATTATTATGATTGTCATTTTCAACATGATTACATTTAACACTTCTTCGTTATTTCAGAACTACACTTATCTAACAACCCACCACACGGATTCATTGAAGGCATATTTATATTTATCTGTTTGCTCTTTTACTGCTGTCATTTCAAAACATCAGAAAAATAATCAGGCTTTTAGCTGGTAATTTTCTTCGAACATTCATTTTCCATATATTCTTCCCTAAAATATTATCAGACATTGATGGTAAACACCACTTTTGTGTGTATATTATGTTAGTATATTATATTAGTACACATGGTCTAATCTGGTTTTCTATTTACCATGAAACTCCTGTTCCCGACCAGCAAGTTCCAGGAGAGACATTCAAATTACCAACAGAGGTGCCAATTAAGGAACCCAGTATATAAATCCACCAAGGACAGTCCTATTAAAGGGGTACTCCGGCCCTAGTACATCTTATCCCCTATCCTAAGGATAGGGGATAAGATGTGTGATCATGGGGGTCCCACCGGTGGGGACCCCCCCCAATCTGTCATTTCGCACCCACCTTTGTGTGCTCACACCCCCTCCCATAGACTTGGATTGAGGGGGCGGAGTCGTGACGTCACAATACTCTGATCCCGTGGTCGTTACGCTTCACACTCTGAGCCTTTGAATAGGAGGTAAGATGTATTAGGGCCAGGGTACCCCTTTAAGCCATTGATAAAGGGGGATCTCCCCGAAAAACCCGTCTGGCAATATCCACCCTACTACTTTGACCAGTATTGCCACCTTTCTGCATTTACCTACCTTTGAGTCCATCCTTCGCAAGCGCTGCAGTCTCCCCAAATAGGGACCACCGCTGTGTGTGTGTTTGAGCTCCTCAAGCTCTACTGCCGTACAAGGATGCCTGCCAGCACTATCTCGGCTGCCCCACTTCTGTCACCGCGAGCCGGACGCCGATCCGTACCAGCGAGCAGCAGGGAAAGCCGGCACTTCCACGCTGCACTTACAACCAGTGCAACCTAGCGATATCCATTGCTTGCACCGATCCCCAATATCACTGATTCTCACAAACGATCCCCAATATGGCTAATTCTCAACAACGATCCCCAATATCGCTGATTCTCACCAATGATCCCCAATATTGCTGATTCTCACCAATGATCCCCAATATAGCTGATTCTCACCAACGATCCCCAATATAGCTGATTCCCACCAATGATCCCCAATATTACTGATTCTCACCAACGATCCCCCCTGACCTTCTGCAACCACAGGTATTACGTTCCCAAGGCCGGGAGCCAACCTGTGGGAACCCACAACACGGACACCAGTTTTATATCAGCTGTATTTCTGTTACTAAGACTTATTCTTTGGATCTATGACATAGATACAATCCAAGACATTTACTATTGCGATATTCATTATGTAACCTGATCAGTCACACTGCCTGCAATAATTCTTGTGTCATTTTAATTGAGACTAACTGACTCTTAATCCAGCAAGGTGGCATTTCACACTGTTCAATTATTTCTATTACCTTATATGCTGTGACCATTTTTATCATTCTATTGCACACATATATATATATATATATATATATATATATATATATATATATAATTTGAATCTGGATCAAGGGCCCTGCTCGGATTCCAGCTTTTGATATATTTTTTTTAAATTATTTTTATCATTAATAAAAAAAAAAAGTGATTATAGAGAAACCAGCTACATCCTATTCTATTTTAGTTTTAATTTCTTAATTCTGTCTTCACCTTGAGTACTGAATTTCAGCTATTTTTGATTGCACATGTCTATGGCATTATTGGGTAAAGTGTAACTCAGTATCTCAGTATAGACACTAATTTTATACATGTTAGTGTGTAGCCACTCTATCGCTTTATATAAGTTCCAAAGATATTCAAGCTGTCCTGCAGGCTCAGGGAGCATCAGTGTCAGCGCGAACTATCCGTCGACATTTAAATGAAATTAAACGCTATGGTAGGAGACCCAGGAGGACCCCACTATGGAGGAGACCCAGGAGGACCCCACTATGGAGGAGACCCAGGAGGACCCCACTGCTGACACAGAGACATAAATAAGCAAGACTACATTTTGCCAAAATGAACTTGAGTAAGCCAAAATCCTTCTGGGAAAACATCTTGTGGACAGATGAGACCAAGATAGAGCTTTTTGGTAAAGCACATCATTCTACTGTTTACCGAAAACAGAATGAGGCCTACAAAGAAAAGAACTCAGTACCTACAGTGAAATATGGTGGAGGGCAATGATGTTTTGGGGTTGTTTTGCTGCCTCTGGCACTGGGTGCCTTGAATGTGTACAAGGCATCATGAAATCTGAGGATTACCAATGGATTTTGGGTCGCACTGTACAGCCCAGTGTCAGAAAGCTGGGTTTGCGTCCAAGATCTTGGGTCTTCCAGCAGGACAATGGCCCCAAACATATGTCAAAAAGCCCCCAGAAATGGATAGCAACAAAGCACTGGAGAGTTCTGAAGTGGCAGCAATGAGTCCAGATCTAAATCCCATTGATCACCTGTGAAGAGATCTTAAAATTGCTGTTGGGAAAAGGCGCCTTCCAATAAGAGAGACCTGGAGCAGTTTGCAAAGGAAGAGTGGTCCAACATTCCGGCTGAGAGGTGTAAGAAGCTTATTGATGGTTATAGGAAGCGACTGATTTCAGTAATTTTTCCAAAGGGTGTGCAACCAAATATTTTTTTCGCCGGAGTGCCCCTTTAATAATTGCCCCCTCTATATTTGTACTACAGTTAAAAACATCACATAAAAGCTTCAATAGATCGAGTACCACACACGTCTCATCCTCATCTGTTCAGAGGAGACAGAATCACTCCTTTTGGTCAATTTGTTGAAAAGAGGTCACAATGGAGGAACAAGAAGATACAGATTGCTTGGGCCACGAAACACAAGGAATGGTCATTCGACCACTGAAAATCTCTACTTTGGGTTGATGAGTCATAATTTAGCAGGATAGGTTTGCTATGAAGATTTGTTCCTGCTCCGGACAGTTCCTGATATGGACAGAGGTGTCAGCAGAGAGCACTGTGGTCAGACTGGAAAGAACTACACAACTTTTTGTTCCAACCATGATGCCTTTCTGAGACCAAGAAATGGTGGCCGGATGGTTTTTACATGTGTGGTTTCCACCATGGAGGAGGAGGTAGCGGTGTGTGATGGTGCTTTACTAGTGGTGCTGATTTATTCAAGTCACAATTAACCAGCATGGCTACTACATCATTCTGCCGTGACATGCCGACCCTCCAGGCTTTGTAAAGGATGTATGACCAAGGAGAAGAGGCCTTCACAGTACAGTGTGTGGCAGTATTATATTCAGACAGAACAGGGTGTGGTAGTATTATATTCAGACGGCACAGGGTGTTGCAGTATTATATGCAGACGGCGCAGGGTGTTGCAGTATTATATGCAGACGGCGCAGGGTGTTGTAGTATTATATTCAAACGGCACAGGGTGTTGCAGTATGATATGCAGATGGCACAGGGTGTTGCAGTATTATATGCAGACGGCACAGGGTGTGGCAGTATTATATGCAGACGGCACAGTGTAGAGTGATGGAGTGTTGTTTCAGATGACGTGACCAACACAATCACCTGACCAAACTCAAAGGACATGGGTTGGGATAAGTTGGACCATAGAGCCGAGGCTCATGCTCTCTATCTTCCAAAATGCCAGAAAAAGTGCAAACATGTCACAATAAAAAAAAAAACGCGCACAAAAGATGCGGTCTATTGCATATTCCTTCTCCAACAGGAGAGAGGCCCCCCAACAAACCTACCCTTCACCTCCGAGACCCTGCAAGGGTCCAGGTTCGATGTCTCTTTTTGCCAAAGCTACAAAGGGACCACAAGTGCACTTGGCATCAACCTAGGCCTTAACCAAGTTATCAGCCAAGGAGCCGTATACTGATGGCATCTTTTTTTATTATTTATTTACTGAATTTTGCAGTTTAATTAACAAACCTCACCAATAAGGTGAAACATACAACAAATGCCTCCGTAGGTCTATAGTCCGACTCCATCACAATGACAAGGATGAAATAATAGCAAAGACAATTACCATCATAAGGGAAGAGCACCCCGAAGACCATCCGGAGAGACCACTTGTATCCCTGCTGGAAGAGAGGAGGGAAGGGGGACTCCAGGTGAGAGCACAATGAGAGAGGACTTAGCCCAGTTTATCCGCAAGCCTGAAATAGAACTAAACCGATCAAGTAGGTCAATAAGAGACACTAGGGAACCCCCTGCATCTGCTAAATATACCAGTGTGTCATCTGCATAAAGGGATCCTTTCTCCACAATAGACCCCCTAGGAATGCCACAGATAGTGGGATCTTTACGGATGGCTGCTGCCAAAGGCTCAATCGCAAGCGCGAAAAGGAAGGGAGAAAGTGGGCACCCCTGCCTTGTCCCGCAACCCAGGAGGTAGAAACATCCAAATTGGTGCGAATTTGAGCACTGGGACTATCAGAGTAAGCAGACCCAAGCACAGAATGAAGGACCAAACCTGGGGGTCCTGGTGCTGTGATCCCTCTGATCTCTTCATTCTGCTGGATAGACTCTGTGAACAGCTCTATAACACAAACAAAAAGGTGATAGAGGGCAGCCTTGTCGGACCCCTGAAAGGATAGGAAAGGGGTCAGTCTTCCAGCTGTTCACCAACACCGTGCTGGAATTGTCAAGATACATAACGTTAACATACAAGCAAAATATCTTCCCCAGACCCAGATTGCGCAAAGCCCTGCCCATGAAAGCGTGAGACACCGTCAATGCGGGCAGTGTGTGAGCTGCTGTGATTGGCTGAGAGGAGGCCACACACCCCCTCACACTTCTCCAGCTCTCTGCAGCATCAAAAAGGAGAATGATTGCACAGTGCACAGCTCCGTCCATAGCATAGAGGAGAAGGAGCAGAAGTGTGACAGCATCTACACCCTCATACAGCAACATGTACCCCAGTAGTATGGAGACGGAGAGGGGGTTTGTTACAATGTGCACCTCAGTAGTAAAAAGATGTCATGAGGAGGAGGTTTGTTACAGTGTGTCACCCCAGTAGTAATGAGATTACCATGGCAGCCTCAATATAAGTCCGACACTCTGACTATCTAACAGTGCTCCTCCCAGTCCTGTTTGATCCCCCTGCTGCAACCGCACCTCCATTTTGTGGCGCGCTCAGCCTGCCCTGGAGGATTATTTACTCTGTACTCCAACTTCACCCGCCGGTCTGGTAGGTCAGAGCTGCCACCAATGTTACTCACAATTCACACACACAGTGTGCTGTGGCTCTGCGCTGCTATTCACATGGGGGTAAGTGCACTGCAGAGCTTTGCACCCTAGTGTCTTTTACAGACCCTAGGGTGCAATGCTCTGCAGTCTGCACATACACACCGGGGGACATGTATCATTATTTGTGTATGGTAGAAGCATTTTACCCCTTTTCCCGAATTCTAAATTATGTTCAGAAGCGCTAAATTTATCAATCAAGTGCAATGAGCTTCATAAATTGCGGATAAATATAGTGATCTCCTAAATCCACTCTTTGGAAAATAGAATCAATGATTTAGAGCATCTTGCTACGTTAAGTCCAAGATGGCTTATATTTGCGGGGAAAAAACAGCACGTGCGGCAAAATTTTTGGTGTAAAAAAAAAGTACGCAGTTAATAAATCCATGTGTACTATAGATGTCACTCCAAGGTACCCTGATTCAGCCACATCTGGAGGACATGCTCTACCAAAACGTGCGCAAAAAAATAGCGCAAAAAAAGGGCTTGCGCAAAATTTTGCGCAAAAAAATACACACAAAACAGGGGTAAAATCTTTGATACATGTCCCCCACCATGTGTATAGTAGTGTGTGTGTGGTGTACATTCCAATACAGGTGGGGGTATGTGCAGAGCATTGCATCGGTCAGTGACCCAGGGCCTCTGAGTCTGCACAGTCACTGCTATTCACATCTGTACATACATTAGGGTGCAATGCTCTGCACATACCCCCCATGTATAGCAGTGTGTGTACTACACACTCTGTTATACATGGGGAGTATGTGCAGAGCATTGCACCCTAGTGTCTGTACATTCCTATGTTAGCAGACAGGATTGGACAAAAAATCATCGGGAGCAGGCTGGAGCAGGATTAAAAAAACAGTCCTGCACAGGACTCTACTACATAGTGTCTAAGGAGAACAGCAGGCACACTCCAGTAATCCTTCTTCCTCTCTGTGCGAAATGTGCAGCATAAAACCAGAGAGGAAAGGGTTACAGAGCAGAGTGCAGTGATTGGCTGACATCTCAGTGACACAAAGTGAGGGAGGAAGTTTAGTCATGTACAGTGAGGGCAAGAGAGGGACACGCCCCCTGTCTGAGAGAAGATGGAAATTTAATGTGATCTGATATAAGCTGATTTTAAAAGAAATACAGAGGCTAGACACATAAAAGTATATATGTACATGATCAGGATGAGGTGCTGAGTAACATATAATTTTTTTTCTGTGCTATGATAGGTACGCTTTAAGGACGCAGGGCGTACCTGTACATCCTGTGCCAGCTCCCGCAATATATAACGTGGGGTCACGTGGTCATATCGGGTTGGTCCCAGCGGCTAACAGTAGCCGGGACCTGGGGCTAATACCGGACATCAGCGATCATGGTAATATCCAGTATTGACCCTTTAGACGCGGCAATCAAAGTTGATTGCCGCTTCTAAAGTAAAAAAAAGAATTCACGGCTGCTCAGTTGGGCTGATCGGGACCACCTGGGTGTCCCGATCAGCTAGGACGCACGAGGAGGGTCCCTTACCTGCCTCCTCCACGTCCCATCGGCAATGAATTGCTCCAAGCCCGAGATCCAGGCTTGAGCAATTGACCGCCGATAACACTGATCAATGCAATGCTATGGCATTGATCAGTGTCTGCAATCAATGTACTGCATGTTATAGTCCCCTATGGGGCTATAACACTGCAAAAAAAAAAGTAAAAAAAAAAATAAGTTAATAAATGTGATTTAACCCCTACCCTAATAAAAGTTTGAATCACCCCCCTTTTCCCATTTAAAAAAAACCCAATGTAAATAAAAAACATATGTAATATCTCCGCGTGCATAAATGTCCGAACGTTAATAGTTTATGAATACCAATGAGTGAAATGAAAAGGTGCATCCGACTTGAACAGTAAAGTACGGTGGCTTAATAATAACCATCAGATGGCATAAAATAAGTGATTATAATGAGAAATTTCAAATGCACCAGAATTATCAAAATGCCTCAGCTCCCACTATTAGTTGGCTTACTTTAAACTAGAATCTGAAGCCACATTTTAAGGCATTTTTAAGGTTTTATCCCAATGCCCCTTTTGTCGAACCTGTCAGAAAGAATGTGTATAAAGTGTCTAAAAGTCATAAGAAATTATGTAAGACAGTTTTAGCTAAAATTACACCGGAATTCATGTGTTTTTGAGCTTTTCCCCAACTCCACAGGCTTTAGAGCAGCGTTTCCCAACCAGGGTGCCGGAGGCTGTCCAAGCATGCTGGGAGTTGTAGTTTTGCAACATCTGGAGGCACCCTGGTTGGGAAACACTGCTTTAACCTCTTAAGGACCAAGGACGTACCGGTACGTCCTGAGTCCTTTCCCTTTCTATAACGCAGGACCAAAGCGTGGCCACGCGTCATAGTGGGTCGGGCCGGGCCTCTAACAGCGGCCGGTGCCACACACTATTAACCCTTTAGACGCGGTGTTCAAAGTTGAACGCCGCATCTAAAGTGAAAGTAAAACCATGCCGGTTAGATCAGGGGGCTGTTTGGGATCGCTGCGGTGAAATCACGGCATCCAGAACAGCTGTAGGACAGCAGGAGGGTCCCTTACCTGCCTCCTGGTGTCCGATTGCTGAATGACTGCTCAGTGCCTGAGATCCAGGCATGAGCAGTCAAGTGGCAGAAGCATTGATCAATGGTTTCCTATAAGAAACCATTGATCAATGTGAAAGATCAGTGTGTGCAGTGTTATAGGTCCCTATGGGAGCTATAACATTGCAAAAAAAAGTGGGAAAAAATTTGAATAAAGATCATTTAACCCCTTCCCTAATAAAAATCCCATAAAAAAAAAGTGTAAATAAATATAAACATATGTGGTATTGCCGCGTGTGTAAATATCCGAATTATAAAATATATTGTTAATTAAACCGCACGGTCAATAGCGTACACGCAAAAAAATTCCAAAGTTCAAAATTGTGTACTTTTGGTCACTTTTTATATCACGAATGAATGAATAAAAAGCGATCAAAAAGTCCGATCAATACAAAAATGGTACCGATAAAAACTTCAAATCCCGGTGCAAAAAAATGAGCCCTCATACCTCCCCATATGCGGAAAAATAAAGTTATAGGGGTCAGAAAATGACAATTTTAAGCGTATACATTTTCCTGCATGTAATTATGATTTTTTCCAAAAGTACGACAAAATTAAACCTATATAAGTAGGGGATCATTTTAATCGTATGGACCTACAGAATAATGATAAGGTGTCATTTTTACCGAAAAATTTACTGTGTAGAAACGGAAGCCCCCAAAAGTTACAAAATTGTGTTTTTTCTTAAATTTTGTCGCACAATGATTTTTTCCGTTTCTCCGTAGATTTTTGGGTAAAATGACTGATGTCATTACAAAGTAGAATTGGTAGCGCAAAAAATAAGCCATCATATGGATTTTTAGGTCAAAATTGAAAGAATTATGCAAAAACGGAAAAAACTCCTGGTCCTTAAGGGGTTAAGGCAATATATTTAAGATCTAAAAGTACAAAGAAAGATACAGTAAATCCAAACACAAGCAAACATATTATGAAAGAAAATATTTATATACTATTAATAGGAGGTTTTAATTTGGTGTATATATATATATATATATATATATATATATATATATACACACACACATACAGGTTTTTTCATAAAATATTGTGCAAAGATGATCTATAGGTGTGTTATCTGGATTCCATTTGCTTATTTGGTAATTCTGGATATTTTATTTAGTGCACTCAATTTCTTTTTTCCTTTCATTTTACCAGCTGTATTCCTTTCTTGTATTCTGGGTAATAATGTATTTAAGTTTGGTAGCCAGTGGTACAGTCAAAACCAGGGTACCGCGATGGGTACCCCGGTTGCATGTACCCTGGCTAATCTTTTTCTAGATTGTTTTGAAGAACGGTATGTCTTTTGTCTCAGTAACCCCTACCTTAAATTTATACGTTGTTATTTTCGATTTGTAGACGACGTGTTTATGTTACGGAGTGGGTCGGTAGAAGACTTCGAACAGTTCGTGTCGTTGTTGAATAACAATGACATGAACATGTTGTTCACTTGCAAACATAGTAAAGAGGAATTGGAATTCCTGGATGTGCGGGTGGCGGCAGAGGATGGTGAGTTAGTAACAAAAGGTTACAGGAAAAGTACAGCATCCAACTCATACCTCCATTACCAAAGCTACCACCCGGCACATACCAGGAATGCAATTCCGTATGGCCAGTACCTGTGCCTGAAGCGCATAAATAGCGCTGAAGAAACATTCGAAGCACAGGCACAAACCCTAACTGAGCAGCTTCTTTTAAGAGGCTACCCACAAGAGGTTCTAACCAAAGCCCTAACTAGAGCCAGAAAACTAGATAGAAAAAAACTTCTTTCCAAAAAGACTGTGAAAAGAACTACTAAAAAATCAGAAGATGAGAGGTTCTGTTTCTCTTTCAGGTACAGTCCGGTAAAAAGTATAAAGTGCCATACTTTCGAACTGGCACCTGATCGAGAGAGATCCTCTGATCGGTAATATTAGAAAAAACAGGCCACTTGTCACCTTCAAACGTACTAAGAATTAAGGATCGACCGATATTGTTTTTTTAGGGCCGATACCGATAATCTGTGGAGGTTAGGGCTGATAGCTGATAACTTATACCGATATTCCGGTATACGTTATCGGCTATTTATCCCCCCGCGACACCGCTGCAGATCATTGATTTAAAGCGGGCGCTTTAAATCAATGCACTGCAGTGGCTTTTGCGGTGCCATAGGCCGCCGCCACCACCCGCTTCTTTCCCCCTTCCTGTCAGGGTGGTCCAGGCCATCCATCCTTCCTGTAGTGTCCGGCGGCATTCCGGGTGGAGGGTGAACCGGTCCTGGCTGTCCTTCTTCTCTGGGGGTTCTCTTCTCCACTCCGGGCAGGCTTCGGCCTAGTAACGCAGCATAGACGCCGCTGCGCAGTGACGCCCGTGCGCAGCGACGCACCTGACGTCACGGCGTAGCGGCGTCTATGCTGCGTTACTAGGCCGAAGCCTGCCCGGAGTGGAGAAGAGAACCCCCAGAGAAGAAGGACAGCCAGGACCGGTTCACCCTCCACCCGGAATGCCGCCGGACACTACAGGAAGGATGGATGGCTCGGACCACCCCCATTACGGGTAAGTTTAATTTTTTTTTATTGACTCGGAGGGTGGGGGAGGGGCCTGACCGGTATAGCGGTATGGGCAAAAATCCATACCGTGGAAGAAAAAAAACAGTATCCGGTTCATACCGGTATACCGCCCAGCACTACGGTGGGGGGTGCGACGTGGTGCGGTGGGTCGGTCGCTAAGGAAGGGGTAAGGTCTGTTGAAGCTCAGTAGGAGCGAAACAATTGTTACCTGAAGCACGCGCACTGGCGTCCACACCCGGACGGGTGATATGCCGTTTTACGCACCTGCACTTTATGGAAAATAAAGAATACGAAATAAAAGACAACGGTGAGTGCCATTCCTTTTCTCTACTGAAAGTATTTTTTGGATTATGGACACTGTATCTTCTTGGGGAGTTGAGCGCCACCTATTGTACAGGGACTGACTGGGTTCCTTCAGAGGAGTCAGAGGAGAGTCTGGCAGTGCCGGACAGCTTTCTCTAATCCAAGCCTTTCTTGTATAATCAACAATAAAAAAAAGTAAGTAAACTTTTACTCTCCTGTGTGAGTTCTTTGATGTGTAACAAGAATAGATTTTTGAGAAAAATATTTTCCACATTCTGAACAAGAAAAACGTTTCTTTCCTGAGTGAGTTCCTTGATGTCTATCAAGATGCGATTTCCGATAATAACATTTTCCACATTCTAAACATGCGAATGGTTTCTCCCCTGCGTGAGTTCTATGGTGTATAAGAAGATACGATCTCCTAGTAAAACGTTTGCCACATTCTGAACATGAAAAGGGCTTTGTTCCTGAGTGGGTTCTTAGATGGGCCAAAAGACTTGATTTTATGCTAAAACATTTCCCACATTCAGAACATGAAAATGGCTTCACCCCTGTGTGACATGTAAGATGTTTAAGAAGATCTGGTTTCTGAAAGAAACATTTGCCACATTCTGAACACGAATACGGTTTCTTTCCTGAGTGAGTTTCTTGATGTCTAGCAAGATGTGATTTTTGAGTATAACATTTCCCACATTCTGGGCATAAAAATGGCTTCTCCCCTGTGTGACAAGTAAGATGTTTGATGAGATTTGATTTCTGAGCAAAACATTTGTCACATTCTGGACATGAATAAGGTTTCTTCCCTGAGTGGATTCTTTCATGTGTAACAAGCATTGCTTTTTTAGAAAAACATTTTCCACATTCAGAACATGTGAATGGCTTCTCTCCTGTGTGTGCTCTGTGATGTTCTGTAAGATTTGATTTCTGAGTGAAACATTTGCCACATTCTGAACATGAAAATGGCTTCTCTCCTGTGTGAGTTCTTTGATGTTCAACAAGATTTGATTTCTGAGTATAGCATTTGCCACATTCTGAACATGAAAATGGTTTCACCCCCATGTGAGTTTGTTGATGTTTAATAAGATCGGATTGCCGAACACAACATTTACCACATTCAGTACATGCAAATGGCTTCTCTCCTGTGTGACTTCTTTGATGATCAGCAAGATGTAAGTTTGTAGTAAAGCCTTTCCCACATTCTGAGCACGCAAATGGCTTCTCTGTCATGTGAGTTCTTTGATGTTGAACAAGATGTGATGCCGCAGTAAAACATTTTCCACATTCTGTACATGCAAACGGCTTCTCCCCCGTGTGAATTCTCTGATGTTTAGTAAGATCTGATTTAAAAGTAAAGCATTTGCCACACTCCAAACATGAAAATGGTTTTTCCCCTGTGTGAGTTCGTTGATGCTCAACAAGATGTGATTTCTGAGTAAAACATTTGCCACATTCTGAACACGAAAACGGCTTCTCCCCTGTGTGAGTTCTCTCATGTATAAGAAGATAAGATTTCCTAGTAAAACATTTACCACATTCTGAACATGAAGCTGGCTTCTTCCCTGTTTGAGACCTTTGATGTTGAACTAGATTTGACTTCACAGCAAAACGTTTCCCATGTTCTAAACATGGGGATGGCTTCTTAACAGTCTGTAATGGATCAGAAGACAGGACGGGTATAACAGGATGAGATGACAGATCTTGTCTGTGAAGGGCTGAGGGTGTATCTGGGATAATGGAATGTTCTTCATATGTATCTTGTGTGATATCATCATCTGCTTTATAATATGAAGATAGAAGATTCTCCTCTGATCTCCTGGTACAGTCGTCTGTCAAGGATAACACAGATTGTATTACTTTTAATTATCATAACCATGTACATTATATAACATTTATATATACAGAGAGTAATTTATTAACTAAGACAGCGATGGCAACAGATCATTGATGTTTTTTTGGGCTATAGCCTCACTCACATATATGATATTTTATCTCCATATTCCAGCTGTATTCTACATCCATATTATAAATGCACATTATGTGTTATCGCCTGTAGCGGGGTTACATTTTTATCCATATTTAGTTTATATTATGGCTGAATAGGAGAATATACAGCAGAAAGGACTGACAGGACACAGATCTTAAAAAGTGCCATACAAAATTGTTGTAGTCTGTGACTAAATAGAATCAGTGACTCTTCTCTGCATTTAGTAATTACAACTATCCTGGGCAATTACCTGTAGGAATTTCCTCCTTATACTGCTCATCACTGCTCACATCTGTCTCTTCTTCCTTTATGTCTGTAGTGTTAATATAGATCAGATCTTTCCCTGTAGGAATGTCCTCCTTATACTGCTCATCACCGCTCACATCTGTCTCTTCTTCTTCTTCCTTTATGTCTGTAGCATTAATATAGATCAGATCTTTCCCTGTAGGAATGTCCTCCTTATACTGCTCATCACCGCTCACATCTGTCTCTTCTTCTTTTATGTCTGTAACATGAATATTAATGTCCTCCTCATACTGCTCATTAACCCTAACATCTGTCTCTTCTTCCATTGTGTCTATAGGGTTAACATAGCTCAGATCTTTCCTTGTAGGAATGTCCTCCTTATACTGCTTATCACTGCTCACATCTGTCTCCTCTTCTTTTCTTGTGTTTGTAACATTAATATATCTCAGATCTTTCCCTGTAGGAATGTCCTCCTTATACTGCTCATGACTGCTCACATCTATCTCTTCTTCTTCTTTTATGTCTGTAGCATTAATATTGTTCAGATCTTTCTCCCGATTCATAACCTGTGAAATAAATATTGTAAAAGTCATCAGACAGTAGGATAGGTCACCTGGAATGTTTTATATGAGCAGAAAAGATCATTAATTATAATGGTGGACAGAAAAGACAGGAGTAAGTCTTCTAGAAGCTGGATCACTGAAAGCCTCAGGACCCTCATACACATGTATATCCGGCTAGACAGATTTCAGGTTGTGTCAGTGGAGGAGATCAGCTCCTGCCAGACACCTCTGGGGTTTGTCTCAGGGGAAATAAAGGATCAGATGGGTATAAATCCAACCTGTTGGTTCCTTATTCCAACCAGCAGTCTCCATAGCCAGAAAACTGTGAGAAGATCCAGACAACATGTAATGTCTATGGTCGGCTTTATCCTGTCATCTCCACCTTTCTCATTCCACAAGTATAAAGCATATAATACTGTAGGATAAAACAAGACTGAACACAAGAGCTTCACAGCCCTTCTACAGATCATAGGGAATATCTCCATCTACCTGATCCTGATCCTGTGGAAGAAGAGGACGGGGACACCTCTCTGCTGCTGTTCTCTTACTGGATCTGACTGTAGGGAACACATACAGAGACTGAATTCATTCTTTACATACAAATAATGAGAGGACGTGTGTATATAGTCATGTCTATTACCTGCTGATGTGAGGGGCTGCTGATCCTCCATCATCACCTGATCCTTGTACTGATCCTTGTGTCCTTCTACATACTCCCACTCCTCCATGGAGAAATACACCGCCACGTCCTGACACCTTATAGGAACCTGACACACAATGATACAGTCATCACCCCGACCCCTCCAGTGGTGTTACTGTATAATGTCCCAGCATTCCCAGCAGTGTCACCTCTCCAGTCATCACCAGACCCCTCCATTACTGTATAATGTCCCAGCATTCCCAGCAGTGTCACCTCTCCAGTCATCACCAGACCCCTCCATTACTGTATAATGTCCCAGCATTCCCAGCAGTGTCACCTCTCCAGTCATCACCAGACCCCTCCATTACTGTATAATGTCCCAGCATTCCCAGCAGTGTCACCTCTCCAGTCATCACCAGACCCCTCCATTACTGTATAATGTCCCAGCAGTGTCACCTCTCCAGTCATCACCAGACCCCTCCATTACTGTATAATGTCCCAGCAGTGTCACCTCTCCAGTCATCACCAGACCCCTCCATTACTGTATAATGTCCCAGCATTCCCAGCAGTGTCACCTCTCCAGTCATCACCAGACCCCTCCATTACTGTATAATGTCCCAGCATTCCCAGCAGTGTCCCCTCTCCAGTCATCACCAGACCCCTCCATTACTGTATAATGTCCCAGCATTCCCAGCAGTGTCACCTCTCCAGTCATCACCAGACCCCTCCATTACTGTATAATGTCCCAGCATTCCCAGCAGTGTCACCTCTCCAGTCATCACCAGACCCCTCCATTACTGTATAATGTCCCAGCAGTGTCACCTCTCCAGTCATCACCAGACTCCTCCATTACTGTATAATGTCCCAGCAGTGTCACCTCTCCAGTCATCACCAGACCCCTCCATTACTGTATAATGTCCCAGCAGTGTCACCTCTCCAGTCATCACCAGACCCCTCCATTACTGTATAATGTCCCAGCAGTGTCACCTCTCCAGTCATCACCAGACCCCTCCATTACTGTATAATGTCCCAGCAGTGTCACCTCTCCAGTCATCACCAGACCCCTCCATTACTGTATAATGTCCCAGCAGTGTCACCTCTCCAGTCATCACCAGACTCCTCCATTACTGTATAATGTCCCAGCATTCCCAGCAGTGTCACCTCTCCAGTCATCACCAGACCCCTCCATTACTGTATAATGTCCCAGCAGTGTCACCTCTCCAGTCATCACCAGACCCCTCCATTACTGTATAATGTCCCAGCAGTGTCACCTGTCCAGTCATCACCAGACCCCTCCATTACTGTATAATGTCCCAGCAGTGTCACCTCTCCAGTCATCACCAGACTCCTCCATTACTGTATAATGTCCCAGCATTCCCAGCAGTGTCACCTCTCCAGTCATCACCAGACCCCTCCATTACTGTATAATGTCCCAGCAGTGTCACCTCTCCAGTCATCACCAGACCCCTCCATTACTGTATAATGTCCCAGCAGTGTCACCTCTCCAGTCATCACCAGACCCCTCCATTACTGTATAATGTCCCAGCATTCCCAGCAGTGTCACCTCTCCAGTCATCACCAGACCCTTGCATTACTGTATAATGTCCCAGCATTCCCAGCAGTGTCACCTCTCCAGTCATCACCAGACTCCTCCATTACTGTATAATGTCCCAGCATTCCCAGCAGTGTCACCTCTCCAGTCATCACCAGACCCCTCCATTACTGTATAATGTCCCAGCAGGGTCACCTCTCCAGTCATCACCAGACCCCTCCATTACTGTATAATGTCCCAGCATTCCCAGCAGTGTCACCTCTCCAGTCATCACCAGACCCCTCCATTACAGTATAATGTCCCAGCAGTGTCACCTCTCCAGTCATCACCAGACCCCTCCATTACTGTATAATGTCCCAGCATTCCCAGCAGTGTCACCTCTCCAGTCATCACCAGACCCCTCCATTACTGTATAATGTCCCAGCATTCCCAGCAGTGTCACCTCTCCAGTCATCACCAGACCCCTCCATTACTGTATAATGTCCCAGCATTCCCAGCAGGGTCACCTCTCCAGTCATCAAGAATATCCTTAACATAGGGCTCCTGATGACATCACAATCCTCATATATATATATATATACACTACATACCTCCACCGCAGACTGTACAGAGCCGGGTACTTACCCTGTGCTTACACCACCTGCCATGATGTCACAGTCATGTGATCAGTCACATGGAGAAAGAGGAGGAGGAGTCACATGATCAGGGGCTGCTGCTCTAGGCTCATCTGCTCAGTGTATGCAGGACTCTGCTGTGCTGGTTGTGATCGCTGCTGGATGAGCTGAAGTTATGTGTATGCAGCAGAGCTGTGTGTGTGTGATGTGCGTGGTGCAGAGCTGTGTATGTGTGTGTTATATATGTCTGCAGCAGAGCTGTGTGTAATGTGCATGTAGCTGAGCTGTATGTGTACACAGTAGAGCTGTATATGTGTAATGTACATGTAGCTGAGCTGTATATGTACACAGTAGAGCTGTATATGTAATGTGCATGTAGCTGAGCTGTATGTGTACACAGTAGAGCTGTATATGTGTAATGTACATGTAGCTGAGCTGTATGTGTACACAGTAGAGCTGTATATGTGTAATGTGCATGTAGCTGAGCTGTATGTGTACACAGTAGAGCTGTATATGTGTAATGTGCATGTAGCTGAGCTGTATGTGTACACAGTAGAGCTGTATATGTGTAATGTACATGTAGCTGAGCTGTATATGTGTAATGTGCATGTAGCTGAGCTGTATGTGTACACAGTAGAGCTGTATATGTGTAATGTGCATGTAGCTGAGCTGTATGTGTACACAGTAGAGCTGTATATGTGTAATGTACATGTAGCTGAGCTGTATATGTGTAATGTACATGTAGCTGAGCTGTATGTGTACACAGTAGAGCTGTATATGTGTAATGTACATGTAGCTGAGCTGTATGTGTACATGGTAGAGCTGTATATGTGTAATGTACATGTAGCTGAGCTGTATGTGTAATGTACATGTAGCTGAGCTGTATGTGTACACAGTAGAGCTGTATATGTGTAATGTACATGTAGCTGAGCTGTATGTGTACACAGTAGTGCTGTATATGTGTAATGTGCATGTAGCTGAGCTGTATGTGTACACAGTAGAGCTGTATATGTGTAATGTACATGTAGCTGAGCTGTATGTGTACACAGTAGAGCTGTATATGTGTAATGTGCATGTAGCTGAGCTGTGTGTACACAGTAGAGCTGTATATGTGTAATGTACATGTAGCTGAGCTGTATGTGTACACAGTAGAGCTGTATATGTGTAATGTGCATGTAGCCGAGCTGTATGTGTACACAGTAGAGCTGTATATGTGTAATGTACATGTAGCTGAGCTGTATGTGTACACAGTAGAGCTGTATATGTGTAATGTGCATGTAGCTGAGCTGTATGTGTACACAGTAGAGCTGTATATGTGTAATGTACATGTAGCTGAGCTGTATGTGTACACAGTAGAGCTGTATATGTGTAATGTACATGTAGCTGAGCTGTATGTGTACACAGTAGAGCTGTATATGTGTAATGTGCATGTAGCTGAGCTGTATGTGTACACAGTAGAGCTGTATATGTGTAATGTACATGTAGCTGAGCTGTATGTGTACACAGTAGAGCTGTATATGTGTAATGTGCATGTAGCTGAGCTGTATGTGTACACAGTAGAGCTATATATGTGTAATGTGCATGTAGTTGAGCTGTATGTGTACACAGTAGAGCTGTATAGGTGTAATGTACATGTAGCTGAGCTGTATGTGTACACAGTAGAGCTGTATATGTGTACACAGTAGAGCTGTATATGTGTAATGTACATGTAGCTGAGCTGTATGTGTACACAGTAGAGCTGTATATGTGTAATGTACATGTAGCTGAGCTGTATGTACACAGTAGAGCTGTATATGTGTAATGTACATGTAGCTGAGCTGTATGTGTACACAGTAGAGCTGTATATGTGTAATGTACATGTAGCTGAGCTGTATGTGTACACAGTAGAGCTGTATATGTGTAATGTACATGTAGCTGAGCTGTATGTGTACACAGTAGTGCTGTATATGTGTAATGTACATGTAGCTGAGCTGTATGTGTACACAGTAGAGCTGTATATGTGTAATGTACATGTAGCTGAGCTGTATGTACACAGTAGAGCTGTATATGTGTAATGTGCATGTAGCTGAGCTGTATGTGTACACAGTAGAGCTGTATATGTGTAATGTACATGTAGCTGAGCTGTATGTGTGCACAGTACAGCTGTATATGTAGCTGTCGATTTCAGGAACTGTCCAGAGCTGCATAGGTTTGCTATGGGGATTTGCTCTGGCTCTGGACAGTTCCTGACATGGACAGAGGTGTCAGCAGAGAGCACTGTGGTCTGACTTAAAAGAATTACACAACTTCCTGTGGAGCATACAGCAGCTGATAAGTACTGTAAGAATTAAGATTTTTAAATAGAAGTAACTTACAAATTGGTTTGAAAAAAAAAAAAAAAGTTTTTCACCGGAGTACCCCTTTGATGTATTGTGACCTAATATTCTGTTTTCCACACTAACCTGCCGAGAGGATGTTAAAGTCCTGGACAATCTCCACAGGCTGAGAGTAACGCAAGCAGAAAGTCCTATAGACTCGAATGGGTCTTTAGACAAAAACTTTGTTAAAAAAAAAAATAACTAAAAAACTTCACATAAGGGGCAGTTTAGAGTTGATTCAAAGGGGTACTCCACTGGAAAACTTTATTTTATCAACTGGTGCCAGAAAGTTAAACAGATTTGTAAATTTCTTCTATAAAAAAAATCTTTATCCTTCCAATACTTATCAGCTGCTGTATGCTCTACAGGAAGTTGTGTAGTTCTTTCATGACCACAGTGCTCTCTGCTGACACCTCTGTCCATATCAGGAACTGTCCATAATGGGAGCAAATCCCCATAGCAAACCTCTCCTACTATGGACAGTTCCTGACATGGATAGAGGTGTCAGCAGAGAGCACTGTGGTCAGACAGAAAGAAAATTCAAAAAGAAGAGAACTTCCTCTGTAGGATACAGAAGCTGACAAGTACTGGAAGGATTAAGATTTTTAAATAGAAGTAATTTACAAATCTATTTAACTTTCTGGCACCAGCGGAGTACCCCTTTAACACTAATATTTTTAGTCACCATAGAAGTAGAAATGACAAATCAAGTCATTTCTGACATTTTACATACTTTTTCTTACCATAGTACAACGCACACACTACTGGAATCTACAGGCCCTGCCGCTGTGCGCACCGACACCTAGAGGATATGAGCGGAGTTCCTGCTTAACGCGCTGTCAGTATTCTACACCGCACAACATCCGTTTATGTACGAGATGAGCACAGCCCCTTCGGTCTATACCAACTTTTTGTTTCCTTAAAGCGGTACTCCACTGTCCCAGTGTTCGTAACATTTTGTTCCAAAAGCTTGGAGTGGCGGCGGGGTTGTGACATCATGGCCACGCCCCCTTAATGTAAGTCTATGGGATGGGGCGATCACACATCTTATCCCCTTTCCTTTGAATAGGAGATAAGAAGATAAGATGTCAGGGGGTGGAGTACCCCTTTAAAGTGAATCTGTCATCCACGTCACCTGTACTTACATGCTGGTACAGGTTTATAGTGCGGGTGACGCCAATTACATTTGTCTTTATAGCTCTGTAATTCGTGCCTCCGTTCCTTCCTGGCTGAAAATTTTAAGGGGTACTCCCGTGGAAAACTTTTTTTTTTTTTTTTTTTAATCAACTGGTGCCTGAAAGTTAAACAGATTTGTAAATTACTTCTATTAAAAAAAATCTGAATCCTTCAAGTACTTTTTAGGGGCTGTATACTACAGAGGAAATGCTTTTCTTTTTGGATTTCTCTTCTGTCACGAGCACAGTGCTCTCTGCTGACCTCTGCTGTCCATTTTTGGAACTGTCCAGAGCAGGAGAAAATCCCTATAGCAAACATGTGCTGCTCTGGACAGTTCTTAAAATGGACAGAGATGTCAGCAGAGAGCACTTCCTCTGTAGTATACAGCCGATTAAAATATATTGGAAGGATTAAGATTTTTTAATAGAAGTGATTTACAAATCTGTTTAACTTTATGGCACCAGCTGATTTAAAAAAAAAAAAAAAGTTTTCCACAGGAGTACTCCTTTAAATATGCAAAATAATTTGGCTTGGTGCACTTGGGGCGTTCCCTTGCCCTGGGTGCACTGTGTCATGCCCTCTTCATGTTCCTCTCTCTTCATCATAGAGATCTTACGTACTGTTGTCACGCAGTTACAATTGCACATACGCCACTAAGATGGCCACAACTGGTACACAGCACCACTTGACTTCCAGCGCATGCGCGATTGTCAGTGCGAGAGGACAGTAAGTGAGAGCACTCTGCTCGATAAATGTGCGTGAAGAGGGCGTTAACATGGAAGATGCGTGCCTGACCTCACAGTGCACTCTGGGCGGGGGAACATCCCAGATGCACCGATCCACCTAATTTGCATGTGTACATTTTAGGCCACAGCAGAGGTATGGAAGCACGGGATCATAAAACAGCCATTGTAACCAGCATCACCCACACTATAAGCCTAATGACAGATTACCTTAAAGGGGCACTCCGCCCCTAGACATCTTATCCCCTATCCAAAGGATCGTCGGGTGCAGCGCCAGAGGCTCGTGACGTTCCGGCCGCGCCCTGCTCATGATATCACTGCCACGCCCCCTTGATGCAAGTCTATGGGAGGGGGCGTGACGGCTCTGCCCTGCATCACCAGTCACTTTGTGCATCAGATGTCTGGGGTGTCACAGCTGAGATGGCGGCGGGACCCCCACAATCAGACAGAATAGGGGATAAGATGTCTATGGGCTGCTCAGCGTTTTGAAAAAACTGTTCCGAATGCGGGAGCCGGGAGCTTGTGACGTCATGCCCCGCCCCTCTCAATGCAAGTCTATGCGAAGGGGCGTGACATCTGGTGCCAGAATTTTAAACAGATTTGTAAATTACTTCTATTTAAAAATCTTAATCCTTCCAGTACATGTTAGCTGCTGTATACTACAGAGGAAGTGCTTTTCTTTTTGAATTTCTTTTCAGTCTGACCACAGTGCTCTCTGCTGACACCTCTGACCATGTCAGGAACTGTTTAGAGCAGAAGAGGTTTGCTATGGGGATTTGCTCCTACACTGGACAGTTCCTGACATGGACAGAGGTGTCAGCAGAGAGCACTGTGGTCAGACTGGAAAGAAATGTAAAAAGAAAAGAACTTCCTCTGTAGTATACAGCAACTAATAAGTGCTGGAAGGATTTTTTTTGAAAAGAATTGTTTTTCACCAGAGTACCCCTTTAAGTAAGGAAGATCCCCTAGAGTAGGAGACAGGGCTACTCTCTTATATAACACCATTTTATACAGTCATGGCCTTAAATGTTTTTCAACAAAATGAAGTATTTCTCACAGAAAAGGATTGCAGTAACACATGTTTTGCTATACACATGTTTATTCCCTTTGTGTGTATTGGAACTAAACCAAAAAAGGAGGGAAAAAAAGCAACTTGGACATAATGTCACCAAACTCCAAAAATGGGCTGGACAAAATTATTGGCTCCCTTTCAAAGTTGTGGAATAATAAGATTGTTTCAAGCATGCCTTGCTCCTTGAAACTCACCTGGGGCAGAGCAATATAAAAATCACACCTGAAAGCAGATAAAAAGGAGAGAAGTTCACTTAGTCTTTGCATTGTGTGCCTGTGTGTGCCACACTAAGTATGAACAACAGAAAAAGAAGAGAACTGTCTGAAAATTGTGGAAAAATATCAACAATCTCAAGGTTACAAGTCCATCTCCAGAGATCTAGATTTGCCTTTGTCCACAGTGTGCAACATTATCAAGAAGTTTGCAACCCCCATGGCACTGTAGCTTATGACCCTGGACGTGGACAGAAGAGAAAAATTTATGAAAGGTGTCAATGCAGGATAGTCTGGATGGTGGTTAAGCAGCCCCAAACAAGTTCCAAAGATATTCAAGCCAGACTCAGGGAGCATCAGTGTCATCACAAACAATCCGTCAACATTTAAATGAAATGAAATGCTATGGCAGGAGACCCAGGAGGACCCCACTATGGAGGAGACCCAGGAGGACCCCACTATGGAGGAGACCCAGGAGGACCCCACTGCTGACACAGAGACATAAATAAGCAACACTACATTTTGTCAAAATGAACTTGAGTAAACAAAATCCTTCTGGGAAAATGTCTTGTGGACAGATGAGACCAAAAGAGCTTTTTGGTAAAGCACATCATTCTACTGTTTACCGAAAACGGAATGAGGCCTACAAAGAAAAGAACACAGTACCTACAGTGAAATATGGGGGAGGGTCAATGATGTTTTGGGTTGTTTTGCTGCCTCTGGCACTGGGGGCCTTGAATGTGTACAAGACATCATGAAATCTGAGGATTACCAACGGATTTTGGGTCGCACTGTACAGACCAGTGTCAGAAAGCTGGGTTTGTGTCTGAGTTCTTGGGTCTTCCAGCAGGACAATGACCCCAAACATACATCAAAAAGCCCCCAGAAATGGATAGCAACAAAGCGCTGGAGAGTCCTGAAGTGGCAGCAATGAGTCCAGATCTAAATCCCATTGATCACCTGTGGAGAGATCTTAAAATTACTGTTGGGAAAAGGCGCCTTCCAATAAGAGAGACCTGGAGCAGTTTGTAAAGGAAGAGTGGTCCAACATTCCGGCTGAGAGGTGTAAGGAGCTTATTGATGGTTATAGGAAGTGACTGATTTCAGTTATTTTTTCCAAAGGGTGTGCAACCAAATATTAAGTTAAGGGTGCCAATAATTTTGTCCAGACCATTTTTGGAGTTTGGTGACATTATGTCCAATTTGCTTTTTTTCCTCCCTTTTTTGGTTTATTTACAATACACACAAAGGGAATAAACATGTGTATAGCAAAACATGTGTTACTGCAATCCTTTTCTGTGAGAATACTTCATTTTCTAGAAAAATTTCAGGGGTGTCAACATTTACGGCCATGACTGTATGTGATATAAGGGGGAAAATGGAACCTGATTTTATGTGTCTACTCTGGTCATGTCCTGGAATTCTTACCTTTTGAATGGAAATAACGTCTTTCCGAGGTGTTTCGATTTCCAGCACTAGATACTCATGGAATATGCATCTTCTCCATGAGGAGCATTGGCCAAGTCATAACCACATGAGAGAGACTTTTTGTTCTACATGAGCCTCTTTTCCTAACATGCAAACTATAGTGATGACATAGCTGGATAGGTGACTAAGACAAGTTTGGAGATGCGGTATATGATATATATATTATTGTCAAACATCCATTGCACATGGTCAATATATAGGTGCAGTAACTGCATCACTTAGAGCACTAAATTGGCTTCTCCCCTATATGAATTCTTAGATGTCTATTTAGTGTCGATTTCTCAGCAAAACATTTCCAACATTCTGCACATGAAAATGGCTTCTCCCCTGTGTGAGTTCTTTGATGTTTAACAAGATGCGTTCTCTCGGTAAAACATCTCCCACATTCTGCACATGAAAATGGCTTCTCTCCTGTGTGGATTCTTTGATGTTTTACAAGATGTGATTTATCAGTAAAACATTTACCACATTCCGAACACGGAAATGGCTTCTCGCCTGTGTGAATTTTTTGATGGTGAGCAAGATCTGATCGCTGAGTGAAACATTTCCCACACTCTGAGCAGGAAAATGGCTTCTCACCCGTGTGAGTTCTTTGATGTCTAACAAGATCTGATTTCTGGGTGAAGCATTTCCCACATAGTAAACATGAAAATGGCTTCTCCCCTGTGTGAAATTTTTGATGTTGAAGAAAAGTTGATTGCTTAATAAAACATTTCCCACACTCTGAACATGAAAAGGACTTCTCTCTTGTGTGAGTTCCTTGATGTTTAAAAAGATCTGATTTCTGGATAAAACATTTTCCACAGCCTGAACATGAAAATGGCTTCTCCCCTGTGTGAATTTTCTGATGTTTAACAAGATTTGCTTTCTGAGAAAAACATTTCCCACATTCTGGACATGAAAATGGCTTCTCTCCTGTGTGAGTTCTTTGATGTTTAACAAGATCTGATTTCTTACTAAAACATTTCCCACATTGTGAACATGAAAATGGCTTCTCTTTATATTGCTTAACAGCCGGTGGAGAATGAAAAAGTAGGACTGGATTAAAAAGATCACATGACAGATCTTGTCTGTGAAGGGCTGAGGGTGTATCTGAGATAACGTAATGTTCTTCATATGTATCTTGTGTGATACGATCCTTCACATTCATTGCTGAAGATATCAGGTGTCCCTCTGATCTCCTGATACAATAATCTGCCAAGAAAAAAATATATAAATATCATTTTCGGGTAATAAACTGAACCCCTTAAAAATGTACTACGCTGCTAGAAATCTTATCCCCTATCCAAAGGATAGGAAATAAGATGTCTGATCGCAGGGGTCCCGCAGCCGAGACCCTCGCAATCTCCGTGCAGATAACTGGCGTTCTGAACATTATGATCAGAATGCTGGGTTCGGGAGGCTGTGGTCGTACTATCATGCTCCCTTGTGACGTCACGCCACGCCCATTCATGTCTATGGGAGGGAGCATGATGGCTGTTTGTAACTGGTATCATTGTAACTGATGACTGAGTAGAATCTGTGACTCTTCTCTGCATTCAGTGGTCACTATTCACCTGGGTGGTCATCTGTAGGAATGTCCTCCTTATACTGCTCATCACTGCTCACATCTGTCTCCGCTTCTTCTTTTATTATAACATTTATACCATTAATATAGTTTAGATCTCCACTATGATTCAGAACCTGTAAAAGAAATATTGTAAATGTCATCAGAAGGAGTATTCACATGAAATGTTAAATACGAGCAGGAGACGAGCAGTCATGGAGGGTGAGGGGGCCGGAGCAAAGGAGAAAAAGACCAGGGGCACAGAGAGCGGCTTATACCTTCATATTACACGAGGAACACAAAGGAGGAAAGGAGCTGGAGCCACTAAATTATATCTCATGTTAGTCTGAGTTGGGGTAGGGGGATATCTCCCATCTACCTGATCCTGATCCTGTGGAAGAAGAGGACGGGGACACCTCTCTGCTGCTGTTCTCTTACTGGATCTGACTGTAGGGAACACATACAGAGACTGAATTCATTCTTTACATACAAATAATGAGAGGACGTGTGTATATAGTCATGTCTATTACCTGCTGATGTGAGGGGCTGCTGATCCTCCATCATCACCTGATCCTTGTACTGATCCTTGTGTCCTTCTACATACTCCCACTCCTCCATGGAGAAATAGACCGCCACGTCCTGACACCTTATAGGAACCTGACACATAATGATACAGTAGTCACCCCGACCCCTCCAGTGGTGTTACTGTATAATGTCCCAGCATTCCCAGCAGTGTCACCTCTCCAGTCATCACCAGACCCCTCCATTACTGTATAATGTCCCAGCAGTGTCACCTCTCCAGTCATCACCAGACCCCTCCATTACTATATAATGTCCCAGCATTCCCAGCAGTGTCACCTCTCCAGTCATCACCAGACCCCTCCATTACTGTATAATGTCCCAGCATTCCCAGCAGTGTCACCTCTCCAGTCATCACCGGACCCCTCCATTACTGTATAATGTCCCAGCATTCCCAGCAGTGTCACCTCTCCAGTCATCACCAGACCCCTCCATTACTGTATAATGTCCCAGCAGTGTCACCTCTCCAGTCATCACCAGACCCCTCCATTACTGTATAATGTCCCAGCATTCCCAGCAGTGTCACCTCTCCAGTCATCACCAGACCCCTCCATTACTGTATAATGTCCCAGCATTCCCAGCAGTGTCACCTCTCCAGTCATTACCAGACCCCTCCATTACTGTATAATGTCCCAGCATTCCCAGCAGTGTCACCTCTCCAGTCATCACCAGACCCCTCCATTACTGTATAATGTCCCAGCATTCCCAGCAGTGTCACCTCTCCAGTCATCACCAGACCCCTCCATTACTGTATAATGTCCCAGCATTCCCAGCAGTGTCACCTCTCCAGTCATCACCAGACCCCTCCATTACTGTATAATGTCCCAGCAGTGTCACCTCTCCAGTCATCACCAGACCCCTCCATTACTGTATAATGTCCCAGCATTCCCAGCAGTGTCACCTCTCCAGTCATCACCAGACCCCTCCATTACTGTATAATGTCCCAGCAGTGTCACCTCTCCGGTCATCACCAGACCCCTCCATTACTGTATAATGTCCCAGCAGTGTCACCTCTCCAGTCATCACCAGACCCCTCCATTACTGTATAATGTCCCAGCATTCCCAGCAGTGTCACCCCTCCAGTCATCACCAGACCCCTCCATTACTGTATAATGTCCCAGCATTCCCAGCAGTGTCACCTCTCCAGTCATCACCAGACCCCTCCATTACTGTATAATGTCCCAGCAGTGTCACCTCTCCAGTCATCACCAGACCCCTCCATTACTGTATAATGTCCCAGCAGTGTCACCTCTCCATTCATTACCAGACCCCTCCATTACTGTATAATGTCCCAGCATTCCCAGCAGTGTCACCTCTCCAGTCATCACCAGATCCCTCCATTACTGTATAATGTCCCAGCATTCCCAGCAGTCACCTCTCCAGTCATCACCAGACCCCTCCATTACTATATAATGTCCCAGCAGTGTCACCTCTCCAGTCATCACCAGACCCCTCCATTACTGTATAATGTCCCAGCATTCCCAGCAGTGTCACCTCTCCAGTCATCACCAGACCCCTCCATTACTGTATAATGTCCCAGCATTCCCAGCAGTGTCACCTCTCCAGTCATCACCAGACCCCTCCATTACTGTATAATGTCCCAGCATTCCCAGCAGTGTCACCTCTCCAGTCATCACCAGACCCCTCCATTACTGTATAATGTCCCAGCATTCCCAGCAGTGTCACCTCTCCAGTCATCACCAGACCCCTCCATTACTGTATAATGTCCCAGCATTCCCAGCAGTGTCACCTCTCCAGTCATCACCAGACCCCTCCATTACTGTATAATGTCCCAGCAGTGTCACCTCTCCAGTCATCACCAGACCCCTCCATTACAGTATAATGTCCCAGCATTCCCAGCAGTGTCACCTCTCCAGTCATCACCAGACCCCTCCATTACTGTATAATGTCCCAGCAGTGTCACCTCTCCAGTCATCACCAGACCCCTCCATTACTGTATAATGTCCCAGCAGTGTCACCTCTCCAGTCATCACCAGACCCCTCCATTACTGTATAATGTCCCAGCAGTGTCACCTCTCCAGTCATCACCAGACCCCTCCATTACTGTATAATGTCCCATCATTCCCAGCAGTGTCACCTCTCCAGTCATCACCAGACCCCTCCATTACTGTATAATGTCCCAGCAGTGTCACCTCTCCAGTCATCACCAGACCCCTCCATTACTGTATAATGTCCCAGCAGTGTCACCTCTCCAGTCATCACCAGACCCCTCTATTACTGTATAATGTCCCAGCATTCCCAGCAGTGTCACCTCTCCATTCATTACCAGACCCCTCCATTACTGTATAATGCCCCAGCATTCCCAGCAGTGTCACCTCTCCAGTCATCACCAGACCCCTCCATTACTGTATAATGTCCCAGCATTCCCAGCAGTGTCACCTCTCCAGTCATCACCAGACCCCACCATTACTGTATAATGTCCCAGCATTCCCAGCAGTGTCACCTCTCCAGTCATCACCAGACCCCTCCATTATTGTATAATGTCCCAGCATTCCCAGCAGTGTCACCTCTCCAGTCATCACCAGACCCCTCCATTACTGTATAATGTCCCAGCATTCCCAGCAGTGTCACCTCTCCAGTCATCACCAGACCCCTCTATTACTGTATAATGTCCCAGCAGGGTCACCTCTCCAGTCATCACCAGACCCCTCCATTACTGTATAATGTCCCAGCAGGGTCACCTCTCCAGTCATCACCAGACCCCTCCATTACTGTATAATGTCCCAGCAGTGTCACCTCTCCAGTCATCACCAGACCCCTCCATTACAGTATAATGTCCCAGCATTCCCAGCAGTGTCACCTCTCCAGTCATCACCAGACCCCTCCATTACTGTATTATGTCCCAGCATTCCCAGCAGTGTCACCTCTCCAGTCATCACCAGACCCCTCCATTACTGTATAATGTCCCAGCATTCCCAGCAGTGTCACCTCTCCAGTCATCACCAGACCCCTCCATTACTGTATAATGTCCCAGCATTCCCAGCAGTGTCACCTCTCCAGTCATCACCAGACACCTCCATTACTATATAATGTCCCAGCATTCCCAGCAGTGTCACCTCTCCAGTCATCACCAGACCCCTCCATTACTGTATAATGTCCCAGCATTCCCAGCAGTGTCACCTCTCCAGTCATCACCAGACACCTCCATTACTATATAATGTCCCAGCATTCCCAGCAGTGTCACCTCTCCAGTCATCACCAGACCCCTCCATTACTGTATAATGTCCCAGCAGTGTCACCTCTCCAGTCATCACCAGACCCCTCCATTACTGTATAATGTCCCAGCATTCCCAGCAGGGTCACCTCTCCAGTCAGCAGCTCCATCATCTTGTTGATCAGTTCTAGGATCTTCTGTTCATCCATTTCCTCATGTATCAGGGAGTGAGGTGGGGGCCCCGGGATTGGGCTCAGGGTTCTTCCCCGTCCTTCACACACAGGGGCCCGACAGCGCCCACTAGAGGACTTCTTCACTACTGTGTAATCCTGTGTATGGAGAGACACATTAATGTCACTACATACATTCCCAGAATCCCTCACCTCTCCAGTCATATCCATCTGTTATTATAGATAAGAATGAGGTCATGTGACATCACTCCCAGAATCCCTCACCTCTCCAATCATATCCATCTATTATTACATAAATAAGAATGAGGTCATGTGACATCACTCCCAGAATCCCTCACCTCTCCAGTAAGACGGAAGAGTATCTGTAGGGTGAGGTCTATTATCCTGTCGGCCATCTTGTTCCTGTCTCTCTCCATAGTTGATCAGGAAACTTCTCTTACATAGAAGATAACAGCAGAGGATCCTGGGTTGGAGGAACCTGAAGGGAAGATAAAATCCAATTTACGGGTAGGGTCACATGAAGCGCATCCAGAGTGTATTTGACGCTGCGGATGACCTACTGACCGCCCCTAGAGTCAGCCTCTTACTTTGATTGTGTGTCCTGGTTTATCTCCTTGTAGCAGCAATCTGCCACTACGAGCAGACACAGACTGACCTGCAGGTCGCGCTCGCATGCACAGTGTACTCAGACATTGCAGTCGCTCCCTCTGCTAGGCCAAGCTTAACCGCGATGTCTGTGAGCACGCTGCGCATGCGCTCAGTCTGTGTCTGCTTGTGGCGGCGGATTGCTGCTACAGGGAGACAAACCAGGAGACTGAATCTAGGGGCGGTCAGTAGCGCATCCGCAGCTTCAAATACACTGTGGATGCGCTTCATGTGACCTTACCCTACATGAGATAATAAGGAGAAACATTTGGGGAGATATTATAGTATAGATCAGGCATGCTGGGAGTTGTAGTTTTGCAACAGCTGGAGGCACTCTGGTTGGGAAACACTGGTATAGATGATGATTCTCTCTTTTTGTATGGATTGTTAGGGTTGAATGTCTTGTCAGGGAATATCTCCTATTATTAAGGTTAAAGCAGTGTGATAGGATGTCGTACCGTCACATGACTACTATGGCCAATCAGTGGGAAGGACGGTGCTGCCCTAAAGTCCTGAGAAGCATTCCACTATATGACACTATGGGGGAGATTTATCAAAACTTGTGCAGAGGTAAAGTTGATCAGTTGCCTATAGCAACCAATCAGATCGCTTCTTTCTTTTTTTAAAAGGCCTCTTAGAAATTAAAGAAGGGATCTGATTGGTTACTATGGGAAACTGTTCAAATTTTCCTTTGTGTATATATATATATATATATATATATATATATACACATATACATACATACACACAATTCTATAGAAGGAAAGACACACATACAATGAATATAACCAGGATATGGCGAGCGCCACCTAAGGCTGCATTCACACTACGTTTTTGCAATACAGTTCCCGTATCAGGTTTTTGATGAAAAATGGATTCCTCAAAACCTGACTAAACTGTATCAAAATGGGTGTACAAATATTAATCCATATACGGTTTGAAAAAATGATGTCCGGTTGCATCTGTTTTTTAAGAAAAAAAAATGTATACGTTTTTAACTTTTCACTCCATTCTGAATAAAGTTTCACTTGTTAGATTGAAATTCCAAGAAAAAAAAAACGGTTCTGTACGGTTTCCATTGAGTCCCATGTTATAAAAAATGTATACGGTTTAATACGGTTTTTCACCATGACCAAAAAACGTGGTAGTCTACTGTTTTGGGTACAGGTAAAAAAAAAAAAAAAAAGGACAAAACCATCACCTCCCCCAACAATCACTACCAGCCCCCTATACAGCACAGAGCCCAGTATATACTATAGGGACCCGGATGGTGACTACACTGCGTATTATCAGCCGCATACTATACACAGAGAGCCGCCTCCTCCATTATACACTATGGGAGAGAAGAAGATCCTAAACATGAAGGGGTTAATGGTGCTGTCCCCTCCCCCACCCCTCCTGATGACCTCACACATACCTCCACCTGCAGACTGTACAGAGCCGTGTACTTACCCTGTGCTTACACCACCTGCCATGATGTCACAGTCATGTGATCAGTCACATGGAGAAAGAGGAGGAGGAGTCACATGATCAGGGGCTGCTGCTCTAGGCTCATCTGCTCAGTGTATGCAGGACTCTGCTGTGCTGGTTGTGATCGCTGCTGGATGAGCTGAAGTTATGTTAGGTTAGGTTAGGTTTGATTTCTGAGAAAAACATTTGCCACATTCTGAACATGAAAATGGTGTGCCACCAAATATTAAGTTAAGGGTGCCAATAATTTTGTCCAGACCATTTTTGGAGTTTGGTGACATTATGTCCAATTTGCTTTTTTTCCTCCCTTTTTTGGTTTATTTACAATATACACAAAGGGAATAAACATGTGTATAGCAAAACATGTGTTACTGCAATCCTTTTCTGTGAGAATACTTCATTTTCTAGAAAAATTTCAGGGGTGTCAACATTTACGGCCATGACAGTATGTGATATAAGGGGGAAGATGGAACCTGATTTTATGTGTCTACTCTGGTCATGTCCTGGAATTCTTACCTTTTGAATGGAAATAACGTCTTTCCGAGGTGTTTCGATTTCCAGCACTAGATACTCATGGAATATGCATCTTCTCCATGAGGAGCATTGGCCAAGTCATAACCACATGAGAGAGACTTTTTGTTCTACATGAGCCTCTTTTCCTAACATGCAAACTATAGTGATGACATAGCTGGATAGGTGACTAAGACAAGTTTGGAGATGCGGTATATGATATATATATTATTGTCAAACATCCATTGCACATGGTCAATATATAGGTGCAGTAACTGCATCACTTAGAGCACTAAATTGGCTTCTCCCCTATATGAATTCTTAGATGTCTATTTAGTGTCGATTTCTCAGCAAAACATTTCCAACATTCTGCACATGAAAATGGCTTCTCCCCTGTGTGAGTTCTTTGATGTTTAACAAGATGCGTTCTCTCGGTAAAACATCTCCCACATTCTGCACATGAAAATGGCTTCTCTCCTGTGTGGATTCTTTGATGTTTTACAAGATGTGATTTATCAGTAAAACATTTACCACATTCCGAACACGGAAATGGCTTCTCCCCTGTGTGAATTTTTTGATGGTGAGCAAGATCTGATCGCTGAGTGAAACATTTCCCACACTCTGAGCAGGAAAATGGCTTCTCACCCGTGTGAGTTCTTTGATGTCTAACAAGATCTGATTTCTGGGTGAAGCATTTCCCACATAGTAAACATGAAAATGGCTTCTCCCCTGTGTGAAATTTTTGATGTTGAAGAAAAGTTGATTGCTTAATAAAACATTTCCCACACTCTGAACATGAAAAGGACTTCTCTCTTGTGTGAGTTCCTTGATGTTTAAAAAGATCTGATTTCTGGATAAAACATTTTCCACAGCCTGAACATGAAAATGGCTTCTCCCCTGTGTGAATTTTCTGATGTTTAACAAGATTTGCTTTCTGAGAAAAACATTTCCCACATTCTGGACATGAAAATGGCTTCTCTCCTGTGTGAGTTCTTTGATGTTTAACAAGATCTGATTTCTTACTAAAACATTTCCCACATTGTGAACATGAAAATGGCTTCTCTTTATATTGCTTAACAGCCGGTGGAGAATGAAAAAGTAGGACTGGATTAAAAAGATCACATGACAGATCTTGTCTGTGAAGGGCTGAGGGTGTATCTGAGATAACGTAATGTTCTTCATATGTATCTTGTGTGATACGATCCTTCACATTCATTGCTGAAGATATCAGGTGTCCCTCTGATCTCCTGATACAATAATCTGCCAAGAAAAAAATATATAAATATCATTTTCGGGTAATAAACTGAACCCCTTAAAAATGTACTACGCTGCTAGAAATCTTATCCCCTATCCAAAGGATAGGAAATAAGATGTCTGATCGCAGGGGTCCCCGCAGCCGAGACCCTCGCAATCTCCGTGCAGATACCTGGCGTTCTGAACATTATGATCAGAATGCTGGGTTCGGGAGGCTGTGGTCGACTATCATGCTCCCTTGTGACGTCACGCCACGCCCATTCATGTCTATGGGAGGGGGCATGATGGCTGTTTGTAACTGGTATCATTGTAACTGATGACTGAGTAGAATCTGTGACTCTTCTCTGCATTCAGTGGTCACTATTCACCTGGGTGGTCATCTGTAGGAATGTCCTCCTTATACTGCTCATCACTGCTCACATCTGTCTCCGCTTCTTCTTTTATTATAACATTTATACCATTAATATAGTTTAGATCTCCACTATGATTCAGAACCTGTAAAAGAAATATTGTAAATGTCATCAGAAGGAGTATTCACATGAAATGTTAAATACGAGCAGGAGACGAGCAGTCATGGAGGGTGAGGGGGCCGGAGCAAAGGAGAAAAAGACCAGAGGCACAGAGAGCGGCTTACACCTTCATATTACACGAGGAACACAAAGGAGGAAAGGAGCTGGAGCCACTAAATTATATCTCATGTCAGTCTGAGTTGGGGTAGGGGGATATCTCCCATCTACTGATCCTGTGGAAGAAGAGGACGGGGACACCTCTCTGCTGCTGTTCTCTTACTGGATCTGACTGTAGGGAACACATACAGAGACTGAATTCATTCTTTACATACAAATAATGAGAGGACGTGTGTATATAGTCATGTCTATTACCTGCTGATGTGAGGGGCTGCTGATCCTCCATCATCACCTGATCCTTGTACTGATCCTTGTGTCCTTCTACATACTCCCACTCCTCCATGGAGAAATAGACCGCCACGTCCTGACACCTTATAGGAACCTGACACACAATGATACAGTCATCACCCCGACCCCTCCAGTGGTGTTACTGTATAATGTCCCAGCATTCCCAGCAGTGTCACCTCTCCAGTCATCACCAGACCCCTCCATTACTGTATAATGTCCCAGCATTCCCAGCAGTGTCACCTCTCCAGTCATCACCAGACCCCTCCATTACTGTATAATGTCCCAGCATTCCCAGCAGTGTCACCTCTCCAGTAATCACCAGACCCCTCCATTACTGTATAATGTCCCAGCATTCCCAGCAGTGTCACCTCTCCAGTCATCACCAGACCCCTCCATTACTGTATAATGTCCCAGCAGTGTCACCTCTCCAGTCATCACCAGACCCCTCCATTACTGTATAATGTCCCAGCAGTGTCACCTCTCCAGTCATCACCAGACCCCTCCATTACCGTATAATGTCCCAGCAGTGTCACCTCTCCAGTCATCACCAGACCCCTCCATTACTGTATAATGTCCCAGCAGTGTCACCTCTCCAGTCATCACCAGACCCCTCCATTACTGTATAATGTCCCAGCATTCCCAGCAGTGTCACCTCTCCAGTCATCACCAGACCCCTCCATTACTGTATAATGTCCCAGCAGTGTCACCTCTCCAGTCATCACCAGACCCCTCCATTACTGTATAATGTCCCAGCAGTGTCACCTCTCCAGTCATCACCAGACCCCTCCATTACTGTATAATGTCCCAGCATTCCCAGCAGTGTCACCTCTCCAGTCATCACCAGACCCCTCCATTACTGTATAATGTCCCAGCAGTGTCACCTCTCCAGTCATCACCAGACCCCTCCATTACTGTATAATGTCCCAGCATTCCAAGCAGTGTCACCTCTCCAGTCAGCAGCTCCATCATCTTGTTGATCAGTTCTAGGATCTTCTGTTCATCCATTTCCTCATGTATCAGGGGGTGAGGTGGGGGCCCCGGGATTGGGCTCAGGGTTCTTCCCCATCCTTCACACACAGGGGCCCGACAGCGCCCACTAGAGGACTTCTTCACTACTGTGTAATCCTGTGTATGGAGAGACACATTAATGTCACTACATACATTCCCAGAATCCCTCACCTCTCCAGTCATATCCATCTGTTATTATAGATAAGAATGAGGTCATGTGACATCACTCCCAGAATCCCTCACCTCTCCAATCATATCCATCTATTATTACATAAATAAGAATGAGGTCATGTGACATCACTCCCAGAATCCCTCACCTCTCCAGTAAGACGGAAGAGTATCTGTAGGGTGAGGTCTATTATCCTGTCGGCCATCTTGTTCCTGTCTCTCTCCATAGTTGATCAGGAAACTTCTCTTACATAGAAGATATCAGCAGAGGATCCTGGGTTGGAGGAACCTGAAGGGAAGATAAAATCCAATTTACGGGTAGGGTCACATGAAGCGCATCCAGAGTGTATTTGACGCTGCGGATGACCTACTGACCGCCCCTAGAGTCAGCCTCTTACTTTGATTGTGTGTCCTGGTTTATCTCCTTGTAGCAGCAATCTGCCACTACGAGCAGACACAGACTGACCTGCAGGTCGCGCTCGCATGCACAGTATACTCAGACATTGCAGTCGCTCCCTCTGCTAGGCCAAGCTTAACCGCGATGTCTGTGAGCACGCTGCGCATGCGCTCAGTCTGTGTCTGCTTGTGGCGGCGGATTGCTGCTACAGGGAGACAAACCAGGAGACTGAATCTAGGGGCGGTCAGTAGCGCATCCGCAGCTTCAAATACACTGTGGATGCGCTTCATGTGACCTTACCCTACATGAGATAATAAGGAGAAACATTTGGGGAGATATTATAGTATAGATCAGGCATGCTGGGAGTTGTAGTTTTGCAACAGCTGGAGGCACTCTGGTTGGGAAACACTGGTATAGATGATGATTCTCTCTTTTTGTATGGATTGTTAGGGTTGAATGTCTTGTCAGGGAATATCTCCTATTATTAAGGTTAAAGCAGTGTGATAGGATGTCGTACCGTCACATGACTACTATGGCCAATCAGTGGGAAGGACGGTGCTGCCCTAAAGTCCTGAGAAGCATTCCACTATATGACACTATCGGGGGAGATTTATCAAAACTTGTGCAGAGGTAAAGTTGATCAGTTGCCTATAGCAACCAATCAGATCGCTTCTTTCTTTTTTTAAAAGGCCTCTTAGAAATTAAAGAAGGGATCTGATTGGTTACTATGGGAAACTGTTCAAATTTTCCTTTGTGTATATATATATATATATATATATATATATATACACATATACATACATACACACAATTCTATAGAAGGAAAGACACACATACAATGAATATAACCAGGATATGGCGAGCGCCACCTAAGGCTGCATTCACACTACGTTTTTGCAATACAGTTCCCGTATCAGGTTTTTGATGAAAAATGGATTCCTCAAAACCTGACTAAACTGTATCAAAATGGGTGTACAAATATTAATCCATATACGGTTTGAAAAAATGATGTCCGGTTGCATCTGTTTTTTAAGAAAAAAAAATGTATACGTTTTTAACTTTTCACTCCATTTTGAATAAAGTTTCACTTGTTAGATTGAAATTCCAAGAAAAAAAAAACGGTTCTGTACGGTTTCCATTGAGCCCCATGTTATAAAAAATGTATACGGTTTAATACGGTTTTTCACCATGACCAAAAAACGTGGTAGTCTACTGTTTTGGGTACAGGTAAAAAAAAAAAGGACAAAACCATCACCTCCCCCAACAATCACTACCAGCCCCCTATACAGCACAGAGCCCAGTATATACTATAGGGACCCGGATGGTGACTACACTGCGTATTATCAGCCGTATACTATACACAGAGAGCCGCCTCCTCCATTATACACTATGGGAGAGAAGAAGATCCTAAACATGAAGGGGTTAATGGTGCTGTCCCCTCCCCCACCCCTCCTGATGACCTCACACATACCTCCACCTGCAGACTGTACAGAGCCGTGTACTTACCCTGTGCTTACACCACCTGCCATGATGTCACAGTCATGTGATCAGTCACATGGAGGAGGAGGAGGAGTCACATGATCAGGGGCTGCTGCTCTAGGCTCATCTGCTCAGTGTATGCAGGACTCTGCTGTGCTGGTTGTGATCGCTGCTGGATGAGCTGAAGTTATGTTAGGTTAGGTTTGATTTCTGAGAAAAACATTTGCCACATTCTGAACATGAAAATGGTTTAGTTCCTGAGTGAGTTCTCTCATGTCTAACAAGCAGTAATTTTTGAGAAAAACATTTCCCACATTCAGGACATGGAAATGGCTTCTCCGTTATGTTGTGTGTGGTGGAATTTATCAATGTTGATGTAAGGTAGAATAGATTTTACCCTTGTTTTTACTTATTGTATTGTTTGCACAGTTGCTCAAAATTTACCAAAAAGTCGCACGGGACTTGATAAATTTTGCGCAATTATAGAAACCAGTGAGCTGTAGAAATTGGTTTAAGCTTTGTGTTCTGGCATCTGACACTTTTGTACGTGTCCTATTAGGTGGTGTAGGTTTGCGGGGAAAAAAATAGTAGGCTTTGTGCAATAACAAAACACTTGTAAATTTAATTTGCGCAAATAATTACAGCTCCACTGCAAAAAGGGGAGTACGCTGCACCAAACAGTAGACAACTTTGAAATATGTTCTACCAAAAATTGCGTTAAAAAAATGGGGCAAAAAAAATGCAATTGCGCAAAGTTTGCAGGACATTTAGAACATTGAAGTGGTGTAAAACCAATGTTAAATTTCCCCACAAGTGCAAAAATGTTATCATCATTGGTTTTACACCACTTCAACATTCTAAATGTCCTGCAAATTTTGCGCAATTGCATTTTTTGGGGCGCAATTTGTTTTTGCACAATTTTCGATAGAACATATTTCAAAGTTGTCTACTGTTTGGAGCACCGTACACCACTTTTTGCAGTGGAGCTGTATTTATTATTTGCGCAAATTAAATTTGCAAGTGTTTTATTTTGTTTGCGCAAACCTACACCACCTAATAGGACTCGTACAAAAGTGTCGGATGCCAGAGCACAAAGCTTAAACCAATCTCTGCAGCTCACTGGTTTCTATAATTGCGCAAAAGTTATCAAGTCCTGTGCGACTTTTTGGTAAATTTGGAGCAACTGTGCAAACAATATAATAAGTAAAAACGGGTAAAATCTTTATTACCTTACACCAAGGTTGATAAATGTTCTCTATAGAAACCAGTGAGCTGCAGAGATTGGTGCTTTGTGTTCTGGCATCTGGCACTTTTGTACATGTCCTATTAGGTGGTGTAGGCTTTGTGCAAAAAAAATTCTAAATTGAATTTGCCCAAATAATAAATACAGCTCCACTGCAAAAAGTGGGGTACGGTGCACCAAACAGTAGACAACTTTAAAAGATGTTCTACTGAAAACTGCGCAAAAAAATTGTGCAAAAAATGCAGGCACATTTAGAACATTATAGGGGTTATAAAGTCAATGATTAATGTCATCCTGTGTGTGTGTGTATATATACAGTGACCCCCCCCGACCTATGATGGCCCCAACATACGATAATTTCAACATGCGATGGCCTCTCAGAGGTCATATTGAAGGCAGCATCAACATACGATGCTTTTGTATGTCGGGGCCATCGCATATACGGTTATCCGGAAGCGCTGACTGCTTCAGCTGCCGCCGGATAGCCATTTACGGTGCCCCATGTGCTCCGGTGATGGTCTCCTACCTGTCCTCGGGGCTCCGGAGCATCATCTTCACAATCCCCTCCATCGCCGGCGCTCTTCTTCGACGTCATCATGTCGCGCGCACGCTGTCCCGTCATCCAATAGGAGCGGCGTGCGTGCGTAGTGACGTGATGGCGGCGACGGAGAGCGAGGATCCCGGGAAGCAGGGACGTTCCGGAGCGTCGGGGACACCACGGGGACGGGGCGACAGCGATGGAAGGCGACATCCAGGGCAGCGGTGACTAGTCTGGAGCGGCGGGGACAGGTGAGTACAGCTTCCTATACTTTACATTGCACGGATCCCTCAACATACGATGGTTTCAACAAACGATGGTTCATTTGGAACGGATTACCATTGTATGTTGAGGGACGTGTGTGTGTGTATGTATGTATGTATATATATATATATATATATATATATATATATATATATATATATATATATATTATAGGGAGTTTTATCAAAACCTGTCCAGAGGAAAAGTTGTTGAGTTGCCTATAGCAACCAATCAGATCGCTTCTTTCATTTTTGAAAAGGCCTCTGAGAAATGAAAGTAGGGATCTGATTGGTTGCTATTGGCAACTCAGCAACTTTTCCTCTGGGCAGGTTTTGATAAATCTCCGTGTGTGTGTGTGTGTATATATATATATATATATATATATATATATATATATATATATATATATATATATATATTGTGTGTGTTAAAACTGGTTTTCCTTAGTGAAAACTAGTTTTGACTAAATGCCTTTGTGAAAACTAGTATTGACTTCTTTCCCCCCCAGTAAAAACTTGTGTTTTATATATTAGGGCTGCAACTAATGATTATTTGTAAAATTGATTAGTTTGCTGGTTATTTGTTCAATTCATCGGATAAAAAAAACAACAGGATTAGAGGATCAGGAAAAAGTTGACAGGAGGTAGTGTGGACAGCATTGTGAAGAGGATAAAAGAGAGGTGACAGTAACTGAAGGGTTAACAGCGAGTAAAAGCGAAGGAACAGAAACTGAAGGGTTAAAGTGTACCTGTCGTCAACTAAAACTTTTTATATAATGTAGATAATACCATTATATGTATATTTGTAATATACATTGCTTAAAAAATGTGTATATTTTTGCATAAAAAAGACTATCCCTGCAGCTGTTTCCTTTGTGTCTCTATGAGGAGACCAAATACAGGAAGTGAGGGCGGGACAAGCAGGGCTCTGTGCAGGCTCCTGGCTTGTCAATCATTCTGATGTGTGAGCCCATAGCAAATCACAGAGCCTCAGTGTACAGAGCCCTGCTTTTCCTCAGTGTACACAACCCAGCTTGTCCTCATTGTACAGAGCCCTGCTTGTCCTTGGTGTACAGAGCCCCGCTTTTCCTCGGTGTACAGAGCCCTGCTTGTCCTTAGTGTACACAACGCTGCTTGTCCTCAGTGTACAGGGCCCTGCTTGTCCTAGGTGTATGGAGCCCCGCTTGTCCTCTGTGTACAGAGCCCTGCTTGTCCTTGGTGTACAGAGCCCCGCTTTTCTCAGTGTACAGAGCCCTGCTTGTCCTTAGTGTACACAACCCTGCTTGTCCTCAGTGTACAGAGCCCTGCTTGTCCTCGGTGTACGGAGCCCTGCTTGTCCTCGGTGTACGGAGCCTTGCTCCTGTATTTTGACTCCTCATAGAGACACACAGGCAATAGGTGCAGGGACAAAAATATACATATTTTTTAACCAATGTATATTACAAAAGTACATATAATGATATTATCTTCATTATATAAAACGTTTTTGTTGATGACAGGTACACTTTAACAGAGAGTAGAAGCAAGTGACATCACAGCCATGCCCCCTCATTGCAAGTCTATGGGAGGGGGTGTGGTGGCCGTCACGCCCCCTCCCATATACTTGCATTGAGGGGGCGTGGCCGTGTTGTCACGAGCCTCCGGCGCTGCACCTAAAGATCTTCACGAATGCCGGGTGCAGCAGGGAGATCGCGGGGGTCCTCAGCGACGGGACCCCTGCAATATATATGTAAATGTGTATTTAAAAAAAATAAAATTAAATAAATTAATAAATGTGAATTGGTAGCCGCACCAAACAAGTTTCATATGGGTTGAGGGAAATGGAAAGTGTTATGACTATTAGGGTGAAGTGGAAAAATTTAAACCCCCAGTCACCCTGAAAAAAATTATTCCAGTCTTTAAATGGGAACACGGTACATAACACTGTGCATAGGGGATAGGTGTCTGATTGCGGGTGGTCCGACAGCTGGGACCCCCTGATCTCCTGCCCAGTGCCCCGGTGTTCTGAACATTTTTATCAAGAAGGCTGCCTCTTCTCTTGCACCAAGCGGCCATGGTCAACTCACCCCCTTCATGCATCTCTACAGGAGAGCCGGAGATAAAGAGCGGAGATCTGTGGTGCCGGACCCCGGCGATCAGTCACTTATTCTTTGGATAGGGGATAAGATGTTACGTCCCAGAGATCCCCCTTTGGTGTGCAGACTATTCCAGAATAGACGCATGAAATGTGGAGAATTAAGCAAATTTCTCCCCGTTTTAAATCCAATCCTCTCCATTTTATGATTAGTCAATCAACATGAAATGGAAGGGATTAGGGAAATGTTCATATGATTTTATATAGCCATTTCCCTCGTAGAAATTACCCTAGTCATCTAGCCATTCCCCTCATATAACCATTCCCCCTCCTATAACCATTCCCCCTCCTATAACCATTCCCCCTCGTATAACCATTCCCCCTCGTATAACCATTCCCCCTCGTATAACCATTCCCCCTCGTATAACCATTCCCCCTCGTATAACCATTCCCCCTCATATAACCATTCCTCCTCATATAACATGCTGGGACATTATACAGTAATGGAGGGGTCTGGTGAAGACTGGAGAGGTGACCCTGCTGGGACATTATACAGTAATGGAGGGGTCTGGTGATGACTGGAGAGGTGACACTGCTGGGAATGCTGGGACATTATACAGTAATGGAGGGGTCTGGTGATGACTGGATAGGTGACACTGCTGGGACATTATACAGTAATGGAGGGGTCTGGTGATGACTGGAGAGGTGACACTGCTGGGACATTATACAGTAATGGAGGGGTCTGGTGATGACTGGAGAGGTGACCCTGCTGGGAATGCTGGGACATTATACAGTAATGGAGGGGTCTGATGATGACTGGAGAGGTGACACTGCGGGGAATGCTGGGACATTATACAGTAATGGAGGGGTCTGGTGATGACTGGAGAGGTGACACTGCTGGGAATGCTGGGACATTATACAGTAATGGAGGGGTCTGGTGATGACTGGAGAGGTGACACTGCTGGGAATGCTGGGACATTATACAGTAATGGAGGGGTCTGGTGATGACTGGAGAGGTGACACTGCTGGGACATTATACAGTAATGGAGGGGTCTGGTGATGGCTGGAGAGGTGACACTGCTGGGACATTATACAGTAATGGAGGGGTCTGTTGATGACTGGAGAGGTGACACTGCTGGGAATGCTGGGACATTATACAGTAATGGAGGGGTCTGGTGATGACTGGAGAGGTGACACTGCTGGGACATTATACAGTAATGGAGGGGTCTGGTGATGACTGGAGAGGTGACACTGCTGGGAATGCTGGGACATTATAAAGTAATGGAGGGGTCTGGTGATGACTGGAGAGGTGACACTGCTGGGACATTATACAGTAATGGAGGGGTCTGGTGATGACTGGAGAGGTGACACTGCTGGGAATGCTGGGACATTATACAGTAATGGAGGGGTCTGGTGATGACTGGAGAGGTGACACTGCTGGGAATGCTGGGACATTATACAGTAATGGAGGGGTCTGGTGATGACTGGAGAGGTGACCCTGCTGGGAATGCTGGGACATTATACAGTAATGGAGGGGTCTGGTGATGACTGGAGAGGTGACACTGCTGGGACATTATACAGTAATGGAGGGGTCTGGTGATGACTGGAGAGGTGACACTGCTGGGAATGCTGGGACATTATACAGTAATGGAGGGGTCTGGTGATGACTGGATAGGTGACACTGCTGGGACATTATACAGTAATGGAGGGGTCTGGTGATGACTGGAGAGGTGACCCTGCTGGGAATGCTGGGACATTATACAGTAATGGAGGGGTCTGGTGATGACTGGAGAGGTGACACTGCTGGGACATTATACAGTAATGGAGGGGTCTGGTGATGACTGGAGAGGTGACCCTGCTGGGAATGGTGGGACATTATACAGTAATGGAGGGGTCTGGTGATGACTGGAGAGGTGACACTGCTGGGACATTATACAGTAATGGAGGGGTCTGGTGATGACTTGAGAGGTGACACTGCTGGGACATTATACAGTAATGGAGGGGTCTGGTGATGACTGGAGAGGTGACACTGCTGGGACATTATACAGTAATGGAGGGGTCTGGTGATGACTGGAGAGGTGACACTGCTGGGACATTATACAGTAATGGAGGGGTCTGGTGATGACTGGAGAGGTGACACTGCTGGGACATTATACAGTAATGGAGGGGTCTGGTGATGACTGGAGAGGTGACCCTGCTGGGAATGGTGGGACATTATACAGTAATGGAGGGGTCTGGTGATGACTGGAGAGGTGACACTGCTGGGACATTATACAGTAATGGAGGGGTCTGGTGATGACTGGAGAGGTGACACTGCTGGGACATTATACAGTAATGGAGGGGTCTGGTGATGACTGGAGAGGTGACACTGCTGGGACATTATACAGTAATGGAGGGGTCTGGTGATGACTGGAGAGGTGACACTGCTGGGACATTATACAGTAATGGAGGGGTCTGGTGATGACTGGAGAGGTGACACTGCTGGGACATTATACAGTAATGGAGGGGTCTGGTGATGACTGGAGAGGTGACACTGCTGGGAATGCTGGGACATTATACAGTAATGGAGGAGTCTGGTGATGACTGGAGAGGTGACACCGCTGGGAATGCTGGGACATTATACAGTAATGGAGGGGTCTGGTGATGACTGGAGAGGTGACACTGCTGGGAATGCTGGGACATTATACAGTAATGGAGGGGTCTGGTGATGACTGGAGAGGTGACACTGCTGGGAATGCTGGGGCATTATACAGTAATGGAGGGGTCTGGTGATGACTGGAGAGGTGACACTGCTGGGAATGCTGGGACATTATACAGTAATGGAGGGGTCTGGTGATGACTGGAGAGGTGACACTGCTGGGACATTATACAGTAATGGAGGAGTCTGGTGATGACTGGAGAGGTGACACTGCTGGGACATTATACAGTAATGGAGGAGTCTGGTGATGACTGGAGAGGTGACACTGCTGGGAATGCTGGGACATTATACAGTAATGAAGGGGTCTGGTGATGACTGGAGAGGTGACACTGCTGGGACATTATACAGTAATGGAGGGGTCTGGTGATGACTGGAGAGGTGACACTGCTGGGACATTATACAGTAATGAAGGGGTCTGGTGATGACTGGAGAGGTGACACTGCTGGGACATTATAAAGTAATGGAGGGGTCTGGTGATGACTGGAGAGGTGACACTGCTGGGAATGCTGGGACATTATACAGTAATGGAGGGGTCTGGTGATGACTGGAGAGGTGACACCGCTGGGAATGCTGGGACATTATACAGTAATGGAGGGGTCTGGTGATGACTGGAGAGGTGACACAGCTGGGAATGCTGGGACATTATACAGTAATGGAGGGGTCTGGTGATGACTGGAGAGGTGACACTGCTGGGACATTATACAGTAATGGAGGGGTCTGGTGATGACTGGAGAGGTGACACTGCTGGGACATTATACAGTAATGAAGGGGTCTGGTGATGACTGGAGAGGTGACACTGCTGGGACATTATAAAGTAATGGAGGGGTCTGGTGATGACTGGAGAGGTGACATTGCTGGGAATGCTGGGACATTATACAGTAATGGAGGGGTCTGGTGATGACTGGAGAGGTGACACTGCTGGGAATGCTGGGACATTATACAGTAGTGGAGGGGTCTGGTGATGACTGGAGAGGTGACACCGCTGGGAATGCTGGGACATTATACAGTAATGGAGGGGTCTGGTGATGACTGGAGAGGTGACAAAGCTGGGAATGCTGGGACATTATACAGTAATGGAGGGGTCTGGTGATGACTGGAGAGGTGACACTGCTGGGACATTATACAGTAATGGAGGGGTCTGGTGATGACTGGAGAGGTGACACTGCTGGGAATGCTGGGACATTATACAGTAATGGAGGGGTCTGGTGATGACTGGAGAGGTGACACCGCTGGGAATGCTGGGACATTATACAGTAATGGAGGGGTCTGGTGATGACTGGAGAGGTGACACTGCTGGGAATGCTGGGGCATTATACAGTAATGGAGGGGTCTGGTGATGACTGGAGAGGTGACACTGCTGGGAATGCTGGGACATTATACAGTAATGGAGGGGTCTGGTGATGACTGGAGAGGTGACACTGCTGGGAATGCTGGGACATTATACAGTAATGGAGGGGTCTGGTGAGGACTGGAGAGGTGACACTGCTGGGAATGCTGGGACATTATACAGTAATGGAGGGGTCTGGTGATGACTGGAGAGGTGACACTGCTGGGAATGCTGGGACATTATACAGTAATGGAGGGGTCTGGTGATGACTGGAGAGGTGACACTGCTGGGACATTATACAATAATGGAGGGGTCTGGTGATGACTGGAGAGGTGACACTGCTGGGACATTATACAGTAATGGAGGGGTCTGGTGATGACTGGAGAGGTGACACTGCTGGGACATTATACAGTAATGGGGGGTCTGGTGATGACTGGAGAGGTGACACTGCTGGGAATGCTGGGACATTATACAGTAATGGAGGGGTCTGGTGATGACTGGAGAGGTGACACTGCTGGGAATGCTGGGACATTATACAGTAATGGAGGGGTCTGGTGATGACTGGAGAGGTGACACTGCTGGGAATGCTGGGACATTATACAGTAATGGAGGGGTCTGGTGATGACTGGAGAGGTGACATTGCTGGGAATGCTGGGACATTATACAGTAACACCACTGGAGGGGTCGGGGTGATGACTGTATCATTGTGTGTCAGGTTCCTATAAGGTGTCAGGACGTGGCGGTCTATTTCTCCATGGAGGAGTGGGAGTATGTAGAAGGACACAAGGATCAGTACAAGGATCAGGTGATGATGGAGGATCAGCAGCCCCTCACATCAGCAGGTAATAGACATGACTATATAGACACGTCCTCTCATTATTTGTATGTAAAGAATGAATTCAGTCTCTGTATGTGTTCCCTACAGTCAGATCCAGTAAGAGAACAGCAGCAGAGAGGTGTCCCCGTCCTCTTCTTCCACAGGATCAGGATCAGGTAGATGGAGATATTCCCTATGATCTGTAGAAGGGCTGTGAAGCTCTTGTGTTCAGTCTTGTTTTATCCTACAGTATTATATGCTTTATACTTGTGGAATGAGAAAGGTGGAGATGACAGGATAAAGCCGACCATAGACATTACATGTTGTCTGGATCTTCTCACAGTTTTCTGGCTATGGAGACTGCTGGTTGGAATAAGGAACCAACAGGTTGGATTTATACCCATCTGATCCTTTATTTCCCCCGAGACAAACCCCAGAGGTGTCTGGCAGGAGCTGATCTCCTCCACTGACACAACCTGAAGCCTGTCTAGCCATGGGGGATATCCATGTGTATGAGGGTCCTGAGGTTATTGTTACATGATCTAATATATATGTCCATCTTCTAGGAGACCTGCAGCTATGGAGCTCAGATAACTCCTCCTGTCAGGTGATTTCTACTACTGTCTGATGACTTTTACAATATTTCTTTCATATCTTCTAAATCAGGGAGAAGATCTGAAGTATATTAGTGCTCCAGAAATAATAGTAAAAGAAGAAGAGAAGACAGATGTGAGCGGTGATGAGCAGTATAAGGAGGACATTCCTACTGATAACTGCCCAGGTCAGTTGTAACCACTTAATGCAGATAAGAGTCACAGATTCTACTTGGTCATCGGCTGCAACAATTGTATGTGGAATTTTTTAGCTCTGTGTCCTGTCGGTCCTTTCTGCTGTATATTTCTCCTATATTGTTATCTGGCCTAAATTACAATGAAGAATTCTCCCGGCCAAGAATTTGCGAAACATTTTAGGTTTCTTGCTCCAGCTCAATCCTTACCCATATAGTAGTAGGCCTCCATACTGCCCCCATATAGTAGTAAGCCTCCATACTTTAAACATATAGTAGTAGGCCTCCATACTGCCCCCATATAGTAGTAGGCCTCCATACTTCCCCCCCCCATATAGTAGTAGGCCTCCATACTCCCCCCCCCCCCATATAGTAATAGGCCTCCATACTTCCCCCCCCCCCCCCATATAGTAGTAGGCCTCCATACTTCCCCCCCCCATATAGTAGTAGGCCTCCATACTCCCTCCCCCCCCCATATAGTAGTAGGCTTCCATACTGCCCCATACAGTAGTAGGCCTCCATACTGCTCCATATAGTAGTAGGCCTCCATACTTCACCCATATAGTAGTAGGCTTCCATACTGCCCCATATAGTAGTAGGCCTCCATACTGCCCCATATAGTGGTAGGCCTCCATACTGCCCTATATAGTAGTAGGCCCTCATATAGCAGTAGGCCTCCATACTGCCCCCATATAGCAGTAGGCCTCCATACTGCCCCAAATAGCAGTAGGCCTCCATACTGCCCCATATAGTAGTAGGCCTCCATACTGCCCTATATAGTAGTAGGCCCCCATATAGCGGTAGGCCTCCATACTGCCCCCATATAGTAGTAGGCCTTCATACTGCCCCATATAGTGGTAGGCCTCCATACTGCCCCATATAGTAGTAGGCCCCCATATAGCGGTAGGCCTCCATACTGCCCCCATATAGTAGTAGGCCTCCATACTGCCCCATATAGTGGTAGGCCTCCATACTGCCCCATATAGCAGTAGGCCTCCATACTGCCCCATATTGTAGTTTGCACCATCTAATGAAGAATCAAGTCCTGATTTGAAACATGCTCTATGTGCTACAAAATTAGAATGTGCAGTTATTAACTCTTTCTGTATTCAGAGTCCTACTTAGAAGCACTAAACAGGTCCATTTTGTACACCTCCAGTTGGTGATGATTGTTACTTCATTGTACCGTGATCAGACATCTTATGCCCTATCCTTTGGATAGGGGATAAGATGTCTAGGGGTTGAGTACCCCTTTAAGGCTTTTTTTGGTGTTGCGTTCTCAGTGCACCGCCCTCTGGTGAGAGCAATTTATTCTCACCTTTCGGCCAACTTAGCAGTGCAGTACCACACTTGGGAGTTTTTATCTCTTATTTATACCCATATAGTCCATGACCCTCATTCTCCCTCCAAATAGTATGAGGCACCCATACTGCCACCATGTAGTAGTAGCCCTCCTCTGTGCCCTCATATAGTAGTGGGCCCCTTTGTGCCCTCATATATTAGTATCCCTCTTCAGTGCCCCCTACGAAGTAGTAGTAGGCCTCCTCTGTGCCCCCTATATAGTAATTGCCCCCCCCCCCTCTGTGCACCCCATATAGCAGTTTTCCCCCTCTGACCCCCATATAGCAGCTTATGTTTAACTGCTAAAGATATATGAACATTTGACAGCCATGCTCATCCGGGAATTCAGAACATGTGCCCCAAATCCCCAGACGGGCCCCATAGCAGTGGTGTACCCTGTCTTTATGATAGGTATGCCACTGCTTATCACCCCTCCTCCCAGGTCAGTGGCACCTGGGGCAGAGGGAACCCCCAACACCCCCCACCTCTTTCCCTGCCCCTCCATTAATATGCCACTGGAAATATTAATGGCTATAGGAGGGCATAATACTGGCAACAGGGGGGTGGGGGGCGATATTACTGGCAACTAGGGGGGCATTTCTGCAGCTGCTGATATGGACAGAATCCACCATAGATAGAATTATATTGTAGGGTTGAAAATTTCATGATGTTACTTTCTGATGCATTTCGCTTAGGGATACGGCAAAACAAAAATATCAGTATAAAACTATGCATAATGGTTATGGTTATATTATCAAAAAATTTAAATTACATTTTTATGTTTTATCCTTGGCAGATGACTGTACCAGGAGATCAGAGGAGAATCTTATATCTTCATATTATAAAGCAGATGATGATATCACACAAGATACATATGAAGAACATTCCATTATCCCAGATACACCCTCAGCCCTTTACAGCCAAGATCTCTCATCTGATTCTTTAAAACATGTCAGATTTTCTGAATCGTCACAGACTTTAAAGCAAAATAAAAATTACAGCAGTGATAAAAGCCAAAGAACTTTCAAAAAGGCAAAGCCATTACCATGTTCAGAATATGGGAAACGTTTTACTGTGAAGTCAAATCTGGATGAACATCAGAAGTCTTACACAGGGAAGAAGCCAGTTTCATGTTCAGAGTGTGGTAAATGTTTTATTCATCAATCAGAACTTAATATTCATGTGAGAACACACACAGGAGATAAGCCATTTTCATGTTCAGAATGTGGCAAAGGTTTTACTAAGAGATCATCTCTTGTTCAACATCAAAAAACTCACACAGGAGAAAAGCCATTTTCATGTTCAGAATGTGGAAACATTTTTACTCAGAAATCAAAACTTAATAATCATGTGATAACTCACACAGGAGTGAATCCATTTTCATGTATGAAATGCGGCAAATGTTTTACTCGGAATTCGCGCCTTAGTATACATCAAAGAATTCACACAGGAGAGAAGCCATTTTCATGCTCAGAATGTGGCAAATGCTTTATTGGAAAATCAGATCTTAAAAGTCATATGAGAATTCACACAGGGGAGAAGCCATTTTCATGCTTAGAATGTGGCGAATGTTTTTCTTTCAAATCAAGCCTTGCTGAACATCAAAGAACTCACACAGGGGAGAAGCCATTTGGGTGTCCAGAATGTGGGAAATGTTTTACTGCTAAATAAACTCTTATTAAACATCAAAAAACTCACACAGGGGAGAAGCCATTTTCATGCTCAGAATGTGGGAAAGGTTTTGCCTTCAAACCACTTCTTGTCAAACATCTAAGAACTCACACAGGGGAGAAGCCATTTGCATGTTCTGAATGTGGTAAATGTTTTGCTGTAAAATCAACTCTTGTTTACCATCAGAAAACTCACGCAAGGAAGTAAAAATGTCCTTTTATGTTTTTCAACCTTAAATTTTACTGACAAATTATTCAAGAAAAAAAATTGAACTGGTACAGTTAATGGCAATCTGTCATCTGTATCTCCGGCACTAACCTGTTGGTACAGGCTTGTAGTGCCAGTGACCCTGATGAAAATACTTACCGTTCTTAACTCTGTGCCTCTGTAATCCCCTAATGACCTGCTTGGTGCACGGGGGGGGGGGTTCCCAAACCTTGGGTGCACAGTGAAGTCCGTCCGAAATCTTAATAGTAATGCCCCCTCCCATGTGCTGAGCTCCACGCTGCGGAGGCTCATCACAGGGGGGGATTTTATCATGATGATGCCGGACAGGTATCACAGTGCATGGGGAGCTTAGGAACCACCCCCACCCTGTGTACCAAGAGGGTCATTAGCGTATAAGGCAAGGAGCGAAGAACGGTAAGTATCATTGTCATTAGTGTCATAGCGGATGATACTGATGAGATTAGAAAGTGAAGGCAATTTAAAGCACTTAATAAACATTTTTTTTGAAAACTCATATGCTTGTGTTTGGGCCTATCTTTCTATGTACTTTAGATGTTAACCCCTTAACGACGAGCGCCATAAATGTACGTCCTGGTGAGGTGGTACTTAACGCACCAGGACGTACATTTACGTCCTAAGCATAACCGCGAGCATCGGAGCGATGCCCGGATCATGCGCTGCAGGTCCCGGCTGTTGATCGCAGCCAGGGACCCGCCCGTGATGGCAGACACCCGCGATCCCGCGGATGTCCGCCATTAACCCCTCAGATGCCGTGATCAATACAGATCACGGCATCTGCAGCATCGCGGTCACTAAAATGGATGATCGGATCACCATTAAAGTGTAAAAATAAAAGTAAAAAAATTAAGTAAAAAAATTTGAAAAACCCCCTCCCCCAATAAAAACGTAAATTGTCCCATTTTCCCTATTTCACCCCCAAAAAGTGTTTTAAAAAATATTTTATATACATATTTGGTATCGCCTCGTGCGTAAATATCTGAACTATTAAAATAAAATATTAATGATCCCGTACGGTGAACGGCGTGAACGTAAAAAAAAAAGTCAAAAATAGCTGCTTTTTTATAACATTTTATTCCCCAAAAAATTTATAAAAAAATGGATTAAAAGTTCTATATAAGCAAATATGGTATCAATAAAAAATACAGATCACAGCGCAAAAAATTAGCCCTCATACTGCCGCTTATGCGGAAAAATGAAAAAGTTATAGGTCTTCAAAATAGGGGGATTTTAAACGTACTAATTTGGTTAAAAAGTTCGCGATTTTTTTTTTTTAAGCGCAACAGTAATAGAAAAGTATGTTATCATGTGTATCATTTTAATCGTATTGACCCAAAGAATAAAGAACACATTTTTACCGTAAATTGTACGGCGTGAAAACAAAACCTTCCAAAATTAGCAAAATTGACCGCAATACACATAGTATTTTTTTTTTGGTTGCGCCATACATTTTATGGTAAAGTGAGTGATGGCATTACAACGGACAACTGGTCGCGCAAAAAACAAGTCCTCATACTAGTCTGTGGATGAAAATATAAGTGTTATGATTTTTTGAAGGCGAAGAGGAAAAAACAAAAACTTAAAAATGTAATTGTCTGCGTCCTTAAGACCTAAATGGGCTGCGTCCTTAAGGGGTTAAAGGGGCACTCCAAGGAAACAAAAGGTTTTCAAATCATCTGGTGCCAGTCGGCAATAGGATCGTGGGTCCCTCACAGTTTCCACAATAGTCAGATAGTATCCTTTATTAGGTAGTTCCCCCCCCCCCCCCTTATAGGCAGGTATGTTCTCAGGTAGGTAGCCCCCGCTCTAGGTAAATACATGCTTAGGTAGGTAGATAAATTCCCCCTCCAGTAGGTTAAAGGGGTACTCTGGTGGGAATTTTTTTTTAAATCAACTGATGCCAGAAAGTAAAACAGATTTGTAAATTACTTCTTATTAAAAAAAATCTTAATCCTTCCAGTACTTATCAGCTGCTGTATGCTCCACAGGAAGTTCTTTTCAAATATATTTTCTGTCTGACCACAGTGCTCTGACCACAGTGCTCCCCATAGCAAACCTATCCTGCTCTGGATAGTTCCTGACATGGAGAGAGGTGTCAGCAGAGAGCACTGTGGTCAGACAGAAAGGAAATTCAAAAAGAAAAGAACTTCCTCTGGAGCATACAGCAGCCGATAAGTACTGGAAGGGTTAAGATTTTTAAATTGAAATAATTTATAAATCTGTTTAACTTTCTGGTACGAATTGATTTAAAAAAAAAAAAAAATGTTGCCACCAGAGTACCACTTTAACCCCTTAAGGACCAAGGACGTACCGGTACGTCCTTGGTCCTGCTCTTCTGATATAACGCGGGGTTACACAGTAACCCCGCGTCATATCATGGCGGGCCCGGCGTCATAGTGAAGCCGGGACCCGCCTCTAATAGCGTGCAGCGCCGATCGCGGCGCCGCGCGCTATTAACCCTTTAGCCGCGCGCTCAAAGCTGAGCCGCGCGGCTAAAAGTGAAAGTGAAAGTTCCCGGCTAGCTCAGTCGGGCTGTTCGGGATAGCCGCGGCTAATCGCGGCATCCCGAACAGCTGACAGGACAGCGGGAGGGCCCCTTCCTGCCTCCTCGCTGTCCGATCGCCGAATGACTGCTCAGTGCCTGAGATCCAGGCATGAGCAGTCATCTGGCAGAATCGTTGATCACTGGTTTCTTATGAGAAACCAGTGATCAACATAGAAGATCAGTGTGTGCAGTGTTATAGGTCCCTATGGGATAATAATGATCAGTGTAAGAGATCAGTGTGTGCAGTGTTATAGGTCCCTATGGGATAACAATGATCATTGTAAGAGATCAGTGTGTGCAGTGTTATAGGTACCTATGGGATAACAATGATCAGTGTAAGAGATCAGTGTGTGCAGTGTTATAGGTCCCTATGGGATAACAATGATCATTGTAAGAGATCAGTGTGTGCAGTGTTATAGGTCCCTATGGAACCTATAACACTGCAAAAAAAAAGTGAAAAAAAAAAGTGAATAAAGATCATTTAACTCCTCCCCTATTAAAAGTTTGAATCACCCCCCTTTTCCAATAAAAAAAAAAACACAGTGTAAATAAAAATAAACATATGTGGTATCACCGCGTGCGGAAATGTCCGAATTATAAAAATATATCATTAATTAAACCGCTCGGTCAATGCCGTGCGCGCAAAAAAATTCCAAAGTCCAAAATAGTGCATTTTTGGTCACTTTTTATATAATTTAAAAATGAATAAAAAGTGATCAATAAGTCCAATCAATGCAAAAATGGTACCGTTAAAAACTTCAGATCATGGCGCAAAAAATGAGCCCTCATACCGCCCCATACACGGAAAAATAAAACAGTTATAGGGGTCAGAAGATGACAATTTTAAACGTATTAATTTTCCTGCATGTAGTTATGATTTTTTCCAGAAGTCCGACAAAATCAAACCTATATAAGTAGGGTATCATTTTAATTGTATGGACCTACAGAATACATATCAGGTGTCATTTTTACCGAAAAATGTACTACGTAGAAACGGAAGCCCCCAAAAGTTACAAAACAGCGTTTTTTTTTCAATTTTGTCGCACAATGATTTTTTTTCCCGCTTCACCATAGATTTTTGGGCAAAATGACTGACGTCATTACAAAGTAGAATTGGTGGCGCAAAAAATAAGCCATCATATGGGTTTTTAGGTGTAAATTTGAAAGAGTTATGATTTTTTAAAGGCAAGGAGCAAAAAACGAAAATGCAAAAACGGAAAAACCTCCGGTCCTTAAGGGGTTAATATGGTGGTGGGTAGTTGGCCAGGTAGGTAGGTAACTAGGTATGTAAGTAGGTAGGAAGGTAAGTGGCTGTATGTGTGTGCGCATACAGCTGAAAGCAGTGCTCGCTTGCCTGGGGATCCAGGAAAAGTGTCTTGGATTCCCCAGTAGGGAGCGCCTGTGTGGGGCAGGCCCCATCTATGCCGCAGGCCCTTGTGTGCCACTCAGAAGCACCTCACGTGCCATGAGTTGCCAACCCCTGGTCTAGCCTGTCTTCGCTCCCTCTCTGAGGTACATCGCTAGTTGCTAGTTTCATAGCTTAAATGTGGGGCCTTTATTTAAAGTTGTACTCCGGTGGAAAACATATATATATTTTTTTTTTTAAATCAACTGGTGCCAGAAAATTAAACAGACTTGTCCTTCCAGTACAGTGAGCCCCGCCCCCCCCCCCCGCCGATGGCCCCGACATATGATCAAATTGACATATGATGGCCTCTCAGAGGCCATCGCATGTCGATGTCAGCATCAACATACGATGCTTTTTTTATGTCGGGGACATCGCATTAAGTGCTATCCGGCAGCGCCAAATGCTTAAGCTGCTGCCGGATAGCAGCTTAATGTTTCCCGTGTGGTGCGGTGAGTATTACTTACCCCTTCGGGTCCAGCGCTGGTCCTCCGGTGTCTCCTCAGCCCTCTCCGGTGACGTCAATACGCTGTTGCGCACGCCATCCTGTCATCCAATAGGAACGGCGTATGCAGCGGCGTAATGTCGCTACGCAGGCCCAGTAAGGCCTTGCGGAAGACAGCGGAGGACCGGAGAAGACCAGGAGAGCCTAGCAGAGGGCCGGAGAAGACCAGGAGAGCCCAGCTGAGGCCCGGGGACACCATCGGGAGCGGTGAGGACACGGTCCGGAGTGGCGGGGACAGGTGAGTACAGCTTCCTATACTTTACATTGCACGAATCCCTCAACATACAATGGATTCGACAAACGATGGCTCGTTTGGAACGAATTACCATCGTATGTTGAGGGACCACTGTACTTATTAGCAGCTGTACGCTACAAAGGAAATTCTTTTCTTTTTGAATTTCTTTTTTGTCTTGACCACAGTACTCTCTGCTGACACCTGCTGCCCATATCAGGAGCTGTCCAGAGCAGTAGAAAATCCCCTTAGCAAACCTATGCTCCTCTGGACAGTTCCTGACACGGACAGAGGTGTCAGCAGAGAGCACTGTGGACAAGACAAAAAAGAAATTCAAAAAGAAAAAAATTTCCCCTGTAGCATACAGCTACTAATAAGTACTAGATTAGGATTTTTAAATAGAAGTAATTTACAAATCTGTTTACATTTCTGGCACCAGTTCATTTAAAAAAAAAAGTTTTCCACCGAAGTACCCCTTTAATGTCCTTGGGATACTGCTGTAGGGGCACGTGAAGCCTCATGTCGTATCAACCTGTCATTCTGGTATTTACAATTCTTCTTCTATACATAATCGGGGTTTGTGAGGTGCAAATTATCATGAACTCGGATGGTCTCCCCTGTGGGTAGTGGATACGTTTATAAGTACCGGAGTACCCTTTAATCCTTCAGGTTCCAACGATGTTCCCCCTGTTACATTTTGTTCCGAATGCTGGGTGCAAGCTGGGGGGGTCGTAACGTTGCAGTCATGCCCCTCTTGATGTCATGCCCCCTCAATCCAAGTCTATGGGAGGAGGCGGGGCAGCAGCCCCTCCCCTTCCCATAGACTTACATTGAGCAGGCATGATGTCACGAAGGTGTGGAACCGCAACTTTACAACCCCCCCGCAGATTGCACCCAGCATTTGGAAGTAAATGTGTTTTGGGGCAGCAAAAAAAGGTACTGAAATACTTAGAGGGGTACTCTACCCCTAGACATCTTATCCCCTATCCAAAGGGCATTCGTTTAGAGCATAGAGTTCGGAGCCGGAGGCTCGTGACATCACGGCCACACCCCTCAATGCAAGTCTATGGGAAGGGGTGAGCCTCCGCCCCACATCGCCAGTCATCCGGCACCCCAGATGCCGGATGTCTGAGGTGCCGCAGCCAAGATCGCTTTGGGAATAAGATGTCTAGGGGCAGAGTACCCCTTTAACTTACAAAGTAAAAACAAAAGGAAAAATAGCCAGCACAACAACCTAATACACAGGTGCCCGCTGCTGTGGCAAATACAAAATGTACAAAAAAGAAAGTTGAAACAGCACTCTTGGTCAAAAAATGGAGGCTCTTAGCCCACTTTTTGATCAAAATGTGTCCCCCCATCCACCACGCGGAGGTGGCCTCATATCGGATGGGACCCTAACATGATAACTCACCTCTGCTGTGCATATAGCCTCTGACTGTGTGACAGCAGCGGGCACCTGTGTATTAGGTTGTTGTGCTGGCTATTTTTCCTTTTGTTTTTCCTTTGTAGGTTGGGGGGTGTGGCACCCTCTTTAGCCATGCACCCCACCCCTCTCAGACTGGAGGTGGTTTAGTCAATGGCTGATCCAACGTGTCACACAGTCAGAGGCTATATGCACAGCAGAGGTGAGTTATCATGTTAGGGTCCCATCCGAAATGAGGCCACCTCCGCGTGGTGAATGGGGGGACACATTTTGATCAAAAAGTGCGCTAAGAGCCTCTATTTTTTGACCAAGAGTGCTGTTGCAACTTTCTTTTTTGTACCCCTTTAACTTACCTATTTTTGGTGGCTGGTATTGAATTTCATTGTTTTTCTTTTTCCCAGGAAGTTCATTTTTTGCAGCCTACAACATGAGTGTTGTCTCTGACCTATCCCAGCTTGCTGTGCGGCCCGTGACAATACATCACAAGTCAGGTGCTGAAAGGGGGTGTGGCTGCTTTGTCTGTTGTGTGTGTGTGTGTGTGTGAAGCCGGCCCCCTGATGACGTTACCAGTGCTCATGTGCATGCATTCATCTTCACACAGGTCCACAGCTCGTGTCAGGTTGTGCTGTGGTGCAATGGGTGGGGTGACCGATGTTGTGGGAGGGAAAAGTGTCACCTCTCAACTGGAAACAAAGGATCCTGGGGATTGTAGTGTGAGGAAGGCCACAGAAACAGGAAGTAGTCAGATCACAAACACAAGCCAACGGTGGAATGGGGGACACAGGACATGGCCATTTACCACCAGCACAAGTACAGATCCTTGATAATCATGTCCATTACTGTATGACACCTAATTACTAAAGTCACCTTATGTTGGATAACTCCTTTAACCCCTTAACTCAACAGCCTGTTTTGACCTTAATGACCAAGGAAAATTTTCAAAATCTGACATGTGTTTACTTATTTGGTAATAACTTTGGAACGCTTTTACTTATGAAAGCAATTCTGAGACTGTTTTTTTGTGACATATTGTACTTTACATTAGTGGTAAATTTTGATTGATATATTTAGCGTTTTTTGTAAAAAAAAAATAAAATAAAACATTCTGTGAAAAAAAAGAAAAATTAGCATTTTTCTAGATTTTACTGTCAGGGCTCTCGCTCCGGCCGGGAACATTCTCCCATGTCCCCCTCTGCTCCCGGCAGTGCCGTGGTTCGCGTTGGGGGACATGCCAGCATGCGAACCCCAGACTGCCGCTCACCTTCTGCTCCGTTCCCCTCTTCTTCCGATGCTCGCATTGCAGGGCGCGCCTGCTTGCAAGCTCCACTCTGTTCTCCTTCTCCTGCCCGTCTCTGCCGGCGCGCGCGTCCCCACCTCCTAAGGCGTGCGCGTGCCAGTTCTAAATTTAAAAGTCCAGTGCACCAATAATTGATGCTTGTCAGAAACCAACGCTATTTAGTTCCGGCACTTTCTACTGTTCCCTGCTGGCTCTTTGTGCCTGGTGCCTAGTGAAAGCGTTCTTCAGTGTATTGCCTATTAGTGTTCCAGACCTCCTGCTTGTGACCTGACCTCGCATCTTTGCCGCCTGCCTCCTGACCTCGTGCCTGTGACCTGACTACACTTCTCTGCTGCCTGCCCTTGACCTTCTGCTATGACTGACTATTCTCGTGTACTCCAGTGCCAAGTTTCACCTAAGCAGCATGTGTGGACGAATCATGTAAGGGGTAGTGACCTGGGTGCCGTCTCACATTGCAGCGGGCTTGCTCCTGTTACCTGGACTCTGCTGCTCTGCTGACACTTGTGGTGTCTACATTACTGCTGGTTGCTATCCTACAGGAGGTATGGGTGGCTCACGGAACAAGACTAAAAAAATCTAAACAAGCGGCTGAGGCCGCAAGGCAATCGTCAGAGGATGACACATCTTCAGATGAGGGTCATTCCCAGGCTAGCGGACATTCCAGGCAGGATTCCTATGTTCCCACTCCTCTGGTTTCTAAGGTTTCTACACATGCTGCCAAGTCCCTCAGTCAATTCTCCAGGCCTGCAGAGGTTTTGGATTGAGCTTCGCCCGAGCCCTCTCCTCCTATGTTTTCAGGTTGTCCTAGCTCTGAAGGGCGGTGTTCTCCACCACATACTTCGTGCCATGCTGAGTCTATTGATGAGAAATTTTATCAGTTGCTGGCGGCCTATATGTGTCAAACTATGATGGTGTCAGAGGTGGGGATGAACTTAGACAAGAATTTGTTATCCTCTGTCATGAGATGCAGAAGCTACGGGAATGCACTGGAGAGGTGGAGTTCAGGCTAACCAGTAAGGCTTATACTCGAGTGAGCTCTCCGCATCACAAGTCGTCTTCAACCTGCGGACCTTCAGATGTTGCAAAACTTCAACTCCCAGCATGGGGGTGTTAATGACGGGGGTCTGGATGATGACAGGGTGATGATGACGATTTTCATGATGGCCTGACAAATCGTATGTCGATACTGCTTTCATGATACGATGGCCTCTGAGAGGCCATCGTATGTTGAAAATAACGTATGTCGAGGCCATTGTATCTCGAGGGGTTACTGTATACGTCTGGTGGGACTGCCTGAGAAAACAGAGGGCTCTGATCCTGTGGGCTTTCTGGAATCCTGACTGAAGGAAATACCATACTTTACGGTGGAGAGGGCACATAGGGTCCCGGCCAGACCCCCTCCACCGGGAGGCCCTTCCAGACCGAAACTGCTTTATTATCGTGACAGAGACGCTATCCTGCGGGCAGTTCGCATCAAGGGAGAGGTGCGCTTTAACGACTCCAGGGTTGCCTTCTATCTGGACTTCTCCATTGAACTCCGTAAACAGAGGATTAAATTTACAGAAGTCCGTACTCGCCTGCGCACCAAAGGATACCGCTATGCGATGCTGTTCCCGGCCAGGCTTCGAATAGTGGTTGGAGCGACTGCACGGTTCTTGATGTCGCCAGCTGAGGCGCTGCAGTGGGTGGATGCTGCACCTGTGGCGGGCCCTCTGGACTGACTTCCATGATGAGACTCCTGCTGCTCCCCACTTTTAGTTAGTCTTTTTAGACTAGGGAGTTAGGACTTCTATTTAAGGTTTCCCTGCTAAGAGACAACCTGCAGACAACCTCCACAGTTATCTGACCAATTTAAGGGGCTCTTTAGTGAGTTTGCCCACTTAGCCAGTTTAGCTGGGGTTGGGTTGGGGGTAGGGAGTGGGATGGTTTGAGTACTTGAGTTCTTGCTACTACCCATCTGTTAGAGTTTAGGGTCTAGGTCTGCACAAGTTCCCAGTGTTAGACAGGGTTTAATGGGGATGTTATTGCTATATTTTGTTTTTGTGTTGTTTTGGTCTATATTGGGATTATGGGGACGCTAAAGGTATTGAGTTGGAACATCAGGGGTCTTAATTCTAAGTTTAAAAGGTCTCTGTGCCTAGATTTTATCAAACGCCAGGCTCCACATTTGATTTGTCTCCAGGAAACACGCATCACGGGACAAAAAATCCTAGCCCTTAAGAAGACTTGGATTGCGAGGGGTTATCATTCTACTTACTCATCTTCTGCTTGGGGGGGGGGGGGGGATGTCCTTGTTAGTGTCTAAATCCCTCCCCCTGGTAATTGAACAGTTGGCTTGTGACCATTTTGGAAGATTGTCCACTGCTCCTTACACGCTTTTAGTTATCTCCTGGTGTCCGTGTATGTCCCCCCTCCGTTTTATGTTGATGTCTTAGAGTGTATTACGTCTAAAATGCTGCTGGGTACCACCGACATCTCCAAACCCCTAACACAGCCTTATGCGTTACTTCAATCGGAGAGTCCAGATCCCTTTGAGTTGGCGTTCGTGAAGTGGGTGGTTGATCTCCCAGAGTTGATGGAGGACCAGTAGCAGGAAGTTGTGAAAACATATTACTCTACTGTAGTAAGTGCTAGGGATATTCTTATCCAGGCTAGATTGATACTACGTCTATACTATACTCCTGTTAAACTGTTCCGTATAGGTGTCTCTTCTTCTGATACATGCTTCTTCTGTCAGTCGGATGTGGGCTCTCTTATTCATGCTGTGTGGGGGTGTCCGTGTGTGGAACCATTTTGGAGGGCTGTTATGCAGTTCCTGTCAGACCATCTAGAGTTTCCCTTCATGTTTTCCCCAGTAGTTTGTTTGTTGGGAGTCATTAACCTCTTAAGGACGCAGGGCGTACCTGTACGCCCTGCGTCCAGTATTTAAAACGGGGTCACTCCGTGACCCCGCATCATACCGGGTCGGTCCCGGCAGCTTAACCCCTTAAGGACTCAGGGTTTTTCCGTTTTTGCACTTTCGTTTTTTCCTCCTTACCTTTTAAAAATCATAACCCTTTCAATTTTCCACCTAAAAATCAATATTATGGCTTATTTTTTGCGCTGCCAATTCTACTTTGCAGTGACATTAGTCATTTTACCCAAAAATGCACGGCGAAACGGAAAAAAAAAATCATTGTGCGACAAAATCAAAAAAAAACACCATTTTGTAAGTTTTGGGGGCTTCCGTTTCTACGCAGTGCATATTTCGGTAAAAATTACACCTTATCATTATTCTGTAGGTCCATACGGTTAAAATGATCCCCTACTTATATAGGTTTGATTTTGTCGCACTTCTGGAAAAAATCATAACTACATGCAGGAAAATTTATACGTTTAAAAATGTCCTCTTCTGACCCCTATAACTTTTTTATTTTTCCACGTATAGGGCGGTATGAGGACTCATTTTTTGCGCCATGATCTGAAGTTTTTATCGGTATGATTTTTGTTTTGATCGGACTTTTTGATCACTTTTTATTCATTTTTTAATGTTATAAAAAGTGACCAAAATACGCTTTTTTGGACTTTGGATTTTTTTTGCGCGTACACCATTGACCGTGCGGTTTAATTAATGATATATTTTTATAGTTCGGACATTTACGCACGCGGCGATACCACATATGTTTATTTATTTTATTTTTTTTACACTGTTTTATTTTTTTTATGAGAAAAGGGGGGTGATTCAAACTTTTATTAGGGAAGGGGTTAAATGACCTTTATTAACACTTTTTTTTAACTTTTTTTTTTCAGTGTTATAGGTCCCATAGGGACCTATAACACTGCACACACTGATCTCTCATCCTGATCACAGGCGTGTATTAACACGCCTGTGATCAGCATTATCGGCGCTTGACTGCTCCTGCCTGGATCTCAGGCACAGAGCAGTCATTCGTCGATCGGACACCGAGGAGGCAGGTAAGAGCCCTCCCGGTGTCCGGTCAGCTGTTCGGGACGCCGCGATTTTACCGCGGTGGTCCCGAACAGCCCGACTGAGCAGCCGGGTCACTTTCAGTTTCACTTTAGAAGCGGCGGTCAGCTTTGACCGCCACTTCTAAAGGGTTAATACCGCACATCGCCGTGATCGGCGATGTGTGGCATTAGCCGCGGGTCCCGGCCGTTGATTAGCGCCGGGACCGACGCGATATGATGCGGGATCGCGGCGCGATCCCGCTTCATATCGCGGGAGCCGGCGCAGGATGTAAATAGACGTCCTGCGTCGTTAAGGGGTTAAGATAGCCGGGACCCTGGGCTAATAGCGTGCGGCACAGATCATTGTGCCACGCGCTATTAACCCTTAACCGTTTTGACCCCTAAAACGATAGTAGAATGTTCCCGGCAGCTCAGTCGGGCTGATCGGGACTATCGCGATAAAATCGTGATGTCCCGATCAGCTAGGACGCGAGCGGAGGTCCCCTTACCTTGCTCTGTCGCGTCCAATCGGCGTTTGATTGCGCCAAGAATGAGCTACAGGCTTGAGCAATCAACCCCCTATAACGGTGATCCATGCAGAGCTATGGCTTTGCAGGGATCAGTGTAAAAGATCAGTGTGTGCAGTGTTCTAGCCCCCTATAGGAGCTATAACACTGCAAAAAAAAAAAAAGTGAAAAAAAAAGTTAATAAAGGTCATTTAACCCTTTCGCTAAAAAAAGTTTGAATCACCCCCCTTTTCCCATAAAAAAAAAAACTGTGTAAATAAAAATAAACATATGTGGTATTGCCGCGTGCGGAAATGTCCGAACTATAAAAATATATCATTAATTAAACTGCAACGTCAATGGTGTACGCGGTCACTTTTTATATCATGAAAAAATGAATTAAAAAAGCGATCAAAAAGTCCAATCAATACAAAAATGATACCGATAAAAACTTCAGAACACGGCGTGTGAGCCCTCATACCGGCCCGTATGCAGAAAAATAAAAAAGTTAAAGGGGTTAGAAAATGAGAATTTTTAACGTATACATTTTCCTGCATGTAGTTATGATTTTTTTTCAGAAGTACAACAAAATTAAACCTATATTAGTAGGGTATCATTTTAATCGTATGGACCTACAGAATAAAGAGAAGGTGTCATTTTTACCGAAAAATGTACTGTAGAAACGGAAGCCCCCAAAAGTTACAAAATGACATCTGTCGCACAATGAATTTTTTTTCCGTTTCGCCGTGGATTTTTTGGTAAAATGACTAATGTCACTGCAAAGTAGAATTGGTGGCGCAAAAAATAATGGAATTTTATGTGCAAAATTGAAAGCGTTATGATTTTTAAAAGTTGATGAGGAAAAAATTAAAATGCAAAAACGGAAAAATGCTTAAGTCCTTAAAGGGGTACTCCGCCCCTAGACATCTTATCCCCTATCCAAAGGATAGGGGATAAGATGTCAGATCACCCCAGTGTCATTACTGAACAGAGCGAGTTCTGTGCGTAATGACGGGCGATACAGGGGACGGAGCAGCGTGATGTCATGGCTCCGCCCCTCGTGACATCAGGGCCCGCCTCCTTAATGCAAGTCTATGGCAGGGGCATGACGACCGCCACGCCCCCTCACCATAGACTCGTATTGAGGGGGGCGGGCCGTGACATCATGAGGGGCGGAGCCGTGACATAACGATGCTCCGGCCCCTGTACTGCTCGTCATTACGTGCAGAGCGAACTCGCTCTGTGCAGTAATGACAGCGGGGTGCCGCAGCGGCAATCCCGGGGGTCCCCGGCAGCGGGATCGCTGCGATCTAACATCTTATCCCCTATCCTTTGGATAGGGGGATAAGATGTCTAGGGGCGGAGTACCCCTTTAAGAGGTTAATGATCTGGAATCGGGTTCACATAGACGCTTGCTTCTGCGTTTCTTACTGTTTTGCGCACGTAAGGTTGTGATAATGGCGTGGAAAGATGCTACCATCCCCTCTATTTCTTGGTGGTTTAATTTAGTTAATAAGTATGTTCCTTTATATATTAGTCGCAGAGGCCCAAATAAATTTGATAAAGTTTGGATGCCGTGGCTGATTTTGGGAGAGTCGGTGGTCCCTCCGGAGCGGGTTAGTTCTCCTCAGTAATGCATTTCTTCCTCGTGAGTGGGGGCTGGGTGGGGGTGGGGGGTTCTCTGGGTGTGTGAGTGGGGTGTGAGTGGGGTGTGTGTGGGTGTCCGTGTGCGGTGTTACTGTGCTGCCTAGCTCTGGGCTTTATGACTGACCCGTCCTCCGTGAGGGAGATTTATCAAAACCTGTCCAGAGGAAAAGTTGCTGAGTTGCCCATAGCAACCAATCAGATTGCTTCTTTCATTTTTCAGAGGCCTTTTCAAAAATGAAAGAAGCGAGCCGATTGGTTGCTATGGGCAACCCAGAAACTTTTCTTCTGGACAGGTTTTGATAAATCTCCCCCTGTATCTTTTTCCTGCCTCTCATTACTGGTCGCGATGCTTTGAGGAGCTCTGTGCTGGAGTAGTACTGTATTTGTTCTTTTTTGTTATTTAAAAAAAGTTCTTCTAAGGAAATACCTTATATACTCGAGTATAAGCCGAGTTTTTCAGCACGATTTTTCGAGCTGAAAACGCCCCCCTCGGCTTATACTCGAGTGAGCTCTCCGCCTATGGCTGTCCAGGCATGCTGGGAGTTGTAGTTTTGCAACATCTGGAGGTCCGCATGTTGAAGACCACTGAAGGGATTGACAGGCGGTGATGGTGAAGGGGGGGGGATGATGATGACAGGGTGATGATGACGGGGGTCTGGATGATGACAGGGTGAAGATAAGGGGGTCTGGATGATGACAGGGTGATGATGAGGGGGTCTGAATGATGACAGGGTGATGATGAGGGGGTCTGGATGAAGACTGGGTGATGATGAGGGGGTCTGGATGATGACAGGGTGATGATGACGGGGGTCTGGATGATGACAGGGTGATGATTGGGGGCCTGGATGATGACAGGCAGTGATGATGAGGGGGTCTGGATGATGACAGGCAGTGATGATGAGGGGGTCTGGATGATGACAGGCAGTGATGATGAGGGGGTCTGGATGATGACAGGCAGTGATGATGAGGGGGTCTGGATGATGACAGGCAGTGATGATGAGGGGGTCTGGATGATGACAGGCAGTGATGATGAGGGGGTCTGGATGATGACAGGGTGATGATGATGAGGGTGTTAATGACGGGGGTCTGGGTGATGACAGGGGGGGGATGATGTATTTCCCACCCTAGGCTTGTAGTCGAGTCAATAACTTTTCCTGGGTTTTTGGGGTGAAATAAGGGGCCTCGGCTTATATTAGGGTCGGCTTATACTCGAGTATATATGGTACTTAAAAAAATAATATCCCCTATGTGGCCTTTGTGCGTTACGTGTCTCTCACACAGGCCTCAGACATGAAGGCGAGCCGTGTGGATTTTGGGGCGTCCTTTTAGTTTAGGATATTTTGTTGTACTAAGAAAAGCGATGGGCACCGCTGAGATAATAGACGTGGGTGCAAAGAGGTTGCCTAACCGTGACACAATTGAAAAAAAGAAGAAAAAGACTGGCAACCACAAAAAATGCACACCACCATATGTACAAATGAATATAAATATTACTTTATTAGAAAAACCACAAAGGGAGAGACCATCTTAAAAACACTTAAAACCATGAAATAATGATGTACAGAGAGAAGGGATGTAACCCTACCTCAACCCCCTAGCTGACGCTAAATAGCGTATTGGTGGAAAACTGTCCACAAAATCAATACAGATAAAACCTACCAAGTCCACAAAGAATAAATGCAGCAATATGCATAAAAAATAGATATAATATGAGCAATACCCTCACACAGAGAAATACCAAAAATGTGACACAAGGGAAATATATGTATAAATAATATGTAGATGATAATCCCAGACAATAATTAATACAGTGCCACTATATACTTGACAATACAACACCAAAGTGCAGAAGGCACCAAAATATATATATGTGTGTAACAAGCCTATACGCCTAACCAAAAAAAAAAGGGATTATGTGGTATTAAATGAGAAAAATATACTCAGAGACTTGGACCCATAGGAAAAGTATAAGGGTGCACAGACATAGGACAGTTTCCACCACGAGAAGGGGGACAGCTTGCTCCACGCGTTCCGCCACCCACTACGGTGGCTTCCTCAGGAGTAATCACCTACTCCCCCTCAATGCTTTTTATATCCAATCTCAATTAAGTATCACCTGTAATTATACTCAAGTTAGATGTACATACCCCACATGGTGTGTGTTTGTTCCTCCCCACATCGTATACCGGTCTTCCGCCGGAAGTGGGGCAGATCAAAGAGAGTGAGAGCTGCCGGAAGTGTGGCAGACCTCAGTCATAGTCACGTCACGTCTGCGCAAAAAATAGCCTACTGCGCATGTGCAAGGAATAAAGCAGAGCGCATCAAACGTGGCCGCATCATGCCTAATGTCTGCGCCGGCGCAGTCAGTAGACCGCACGGACGTAGACTGCAAGAGAGAAAAGCTATCTCATTCCCAGCACCGAGTGTGTGTGCCAGATCTCAGCACCATGCCTCAATGCTAGGTGCCCAGCGGGTCACGAGTTCAAGTCAGATGAATGACACATAGGAGGACAACAGTCAGAGCACAGAAAAATAGCTGAACAGTAGCCCGTATGTTTTAGGGAGAGCACAGAACCACCCACTCCACAGCACAAACAAAATATATTTACCAAATAATAATAATAATAATGCGAAAGAGGATGCATCCCCCAGGTGCGTCAATAAGTCGCACCTATAACAAGAACCATATTTAATAATATTACCCAATTATTTATGTTGATATATAGGGGTCCTTTATGAGAGTTAGCCCTCACGGTCCAGGGGACTAGCATCCAACCCTAAACGGGTAGAACAAAAGCCCCAAATATAAAGATGATCCATAGACCAGGTAAGTGTCAAAAGAATCCCATGGTCCAAATAGGTCCCAATGGCGTCCCCTATTCCAGGTGGATGTCGATGGCTTGTCCCTCCAATCAAGGTCAAAGTCCCGCATATCTCATTGTCGATCTATCCACTTCTCCTTATTATGTGGAGCGGCTTCTTAGTAAAGCCCGGTCGTCATGCAGTTGCAAATTTGGTTCAAATACTCCTCCCCAAATATCCAGGCAAACACTATTATCTCAGTATGAATTGAAAGTGGAGGTTCTGATGGAGCAAAAAACAATAACATTATAAAAAAAAAAAAAAAAAAAAAAAAATATTATAATAAAAAAAAAAAAAAAAAAATCATTATAATAAAAAAACCACAAAAAAAAAAAAAAAATAAATTGAATAAATGAATAAAATAGATAAACAAGAATATGTGAAAAACCATGCCACATACACCCAAAAAACGTGGGAAGGAAAAAAAAAAAAAAAAAAAAAAGGGGAAGGGGAAGGGGGGAGAAAAAGAATGTGACAGAATGAAGTTTACATGTAATGTGTATGAAAACAATGTGATGAAAACGTGCTGGAAGTGATATCGGAGTGGCACTATGTATAATGTGTGGGTCCATGAATGTGTAATGTATATTAATGTGTGAAAAAGTGAAATGTTAAATATGTGAGTGCTCAATTAACCAGTGTGCCACTAGGAACTAGTGGCCATGAGGTGTAGAAAAAAAAAAAAAAATAAATAAAAATAAAAAAAAAAATTTTTTTTTTTTTCCTTCCCACGTTTTTTGGGTGTATGTGGCATGGTTTGTAGTTCACATTTATAATTCTAATTTTTTGTTGATTTTCACATATTTTTGTTTATTTATTCATTTATTCAATTTTTTTTTTTTTGGTTTTTTTATTATAATGATTTCTTTTTTTTTTTTTTTTTTTTTTATGTTATTGTTTTTTGCTCCATCAGAACCTCCACTTTCAATTCATACTGAGATAATAGTGTTTGCCTGGATATTTGGGGAGGAGTATTTGAACCAAATTTGCAACTGCATGACGACCGGGCTTTACTAAGAAGCCGCTCCACATAATAAGGAGAAGTGGATAGATCGACAATGAGATATGCGGGACTTTGACCTTGATTGGAGGGACAAGCCATCGACATCCACCTGGAATAGGGGACGCCATTGGGACCTATTTGGACCATGGGATTCTTTTGACACTTACCTGGTCTATGGATCATCTTTATATTTGGGGCTTTTGTTCTACCCGTTTAGGGTTGGATGCTAGTCCCCTGGACCGTGAGGGCTAACTCTCATAAAGGACCCCTATATATCAACATAAATAATTGGGTAATATTATTAAATATGGTTCTTGTTATAGGTGCGACTTATTGACGCACCTGGGGGATGCATCCTCTTTCGCATTATTATTATTATTATTTGGTAAATATATTTTGTTTGTGCTGTGGAGTGGGTGGTTCTGTGCTCTCCCTAAAACATACGGGCTACTGTTCAGCTATTTTTCTGTGCTCTGACTGTTGTCCTCCTATGTGTCATTCATCTGACTTGAACTCGTGACCCGCTGGGCACCTAGCATTGAGGCATGGTGCTGAGATCTGGCACACACACTCGGTGCTGGGAATGAGATAGCTTTTCTCTCTTGCAGTTTTCGTCCGTGCGGTCTACTGACTGCGCCGGCGCAGACATTAGGCATGATGCGGCCACGTTTGATGCGCTCTGCTTTATTCCTTGCACATGCGCAGTAGGCTATTTTTTGCGCAGACGTGACGTGACTATGACTGAGGTCTGCCACACTTCCGGCAGCTCTCACTCTCTTTGATCTGCCCCACTTCCGGCGGAAGACCGGTATACGATGTGGGGAGGAACAAACACACACCATGTGGGGTATGTACATCTAACTTGAGTATAATTACAGGTGATACTTAATTGAGATTGGATATAAAAAGCATTGAGGGGGAGTAGGTGATTACTCCTGAGGAAGCCACCGTAGTGGGTGGCGGAACGCGTGGAGCAAGCTGTCCCCCTTCTCGTGGTGGAAACTGTCCTATGTCTGTGCACCCTTATACTTTTCCTATGGGTCCAAGTCTCTGAGTATATTTTTCTCATTTAATACCACATAATCCCTTTTTTTTTGGTTAGGCGTATAGGCTTGTTACACACATATATATATTTTGGTGCCTTCTGCACTTTGGTGTTGTATTGTCAAGTATATAGTGGCACTGTATTAATTATTGTCTGGGATTATCATCTACATATTATTTATACATATATTTCCCTTGTGTCACATTTTTGGTATTTCTCTGTGTGAGGGTATTGCTCATATTATATCTATTTTTTATGCATATTGCTGCATTTATTCTTTGTGGACTTGGTAGGTTTTATCTGTATTGATTTTGTGGACAGTTTTCCACCAATACGCTATTTAGCGTCAGCTAGGGGGTTGAGGTAGGGTTACATCCCTTCTCTCTGTACATCATTATTTCATGGTTTTAAGTGTTTTTAAGATGGTCTCTCCCTTTGTGGTTTTTCTAATAAAGTAATATTTATATTCATTTGTACATATGGTGGTGTGCATTTTTTGTGGTTGCCAGTCTTTTTCTTCTTTTTTTCAATTAGGATATTTTGTTGGCATCATATAAAGTAGCAGAGGCCTTGGGGTGCAAAAATATTTTGGGAGACAAGTTGATGCTTTCATTGGTACCATTCTGGGGTACATGAAATTCTGATTTGTTTTTTATTTTATTTGTTATGAGGTGGTATACATAAAAAAATCTACTCTGCAGTTGTTTTTTTTATAAAAAAATGTTTAGGTCGTTCATCATGCGGTATAAATGACATGTTAACTTTACTCTTTACACATTTTTATACTATTTATATATATTTTAGTTTATTTATAGCATAAAAACTATTTTTGTAAAAAAAACATCCGATTTGTAAGTCACGGTATTCTGTGAGCCATAACTTTTTTATGTTTTCACTGATGCAATTGTGTGAGGACTCTTTTTTGCAGGACATGTTGAAGTTTTTGGGGGGGACTATTTTTGGGTGTGTTTTGGGTAGGGATCGACCGATATCGTTTTTTTAGGGCCGATACCGATAATCGGTGCAGGTTAGGGCCGATAGCCGATAACTTATACCGATATTCCAGTATAAGTTATCAGCTATTTAACCCCCCGCGACACCGCTGCAGATCATTGATTTAAAGTGGGCGCTTTAAATCAAAGATCCGCAGTGGCTCTTGCGGGGCCATAGGCTGCCGCCGCCGCCACCCGCTTCACTCCCCTACCTGTCAGGGTGGTCCGGGCCATCCATCCATCGTTCATGTAGTGTCCGGGGGCGTTCCGGGTGAAGGGTGGTCCGGTCCGGGCTGTCCTTCTTCTCCGGCGGTCTTCTTCTCCGGCGGTCATCTTCTCCACTCTGGGCAGGCTCCGGCCTAGTACGCTGCATAGACGCCGCTGCGCAGTGACGCCCGTGCGCAGCGACGCACCTGACATCACGGCGTAGCGGCATCTATGCAGCGTACTAGGCCGGAGCCTGCCCGGAGTGGAGAAGAAGACCGCCGGAGAAGAAGGACAGCCCGGACCGGTTCACTCTTCACCCGGAACGCCCCCGGACACTACAGGAAGGATGGATGGCCCGGACCACCCCCATTAAGTAGGTAAGTTAAAATTTTTTATTGACTCGGAGGGTGGGGAGGGGCCCGACCGGTATAGCGGTATGGGCAAAAATCCATACCGGTATACCGCCCAGCATCACGGTGGGGGGTGCGACGCGGTGCGGTGGGTCGGGGGTGCGGCGGGTCGAGGGGGTGGCGGTCGCGGTGCAGTGGGGGCGGTGCGGGGGGCGAGGCATTATCGGCTTATCGGCAAGATAATTGCCGATACCGATAATGCCCAAAATCGTGATTATCGGCAGATAATATCGGCCATACCGATAATCGGTCGATCCCTAGTTTTGGGGTGTATATAATTTATTTTATACGTTTTTTCAAATTTTTTTCCATTTTTTTAATTAAAATTTTTCTTTTACACATTTTTTTGTCACTTCTTTTTTCTTTTTTTTACCATTTTAATATATATTTTTTTTTTTACTTTTATACATATAATTCAATGGAGTACACATCTGTACTCAATTGAATTATGTCTCTGTCTGTCAGTACTGACAGCCATAGGATAGATCAGTCACTACCTTAGGTAAAGACTGATCTGTTGCCATGACAACGGAGGCCACTGTCAGTCTTACGGTTGCCATGGCAACCACCGAGCTCTGCTTTCCATTTGCAGAGCGCCGATCAGTGACAGAGGTAGCTCCCTCCCTCTGTTGCCCTAATAGATGCTGCGGTCACAGTGACCACAGCGTCTACAGGGTTAACTCAGGATCGGAGCGCAGCTGACGGGGCCCCCCTCACCACCAATCACTTCACTGTGTGACCCCGCCAGATCCCTGCTATCGGTCCATCTGTACTGACGGACAAATAGTAGCGATCACCGGCTGGGGACTGCTGTGCTTGGTCCCTGGCCGGCTTTGCTGTGCAGCACAGCCGTGCTCAATAAACTATCACAGCACCCGGCAGCGCTGTGACCGTTTTATTCTCATCAGGTACATGTAGCGGATTTTGTGTGAACAGGTTGGTGATCATATGACCAATTCTGATATAGTCTCTAAGGACCAGACAAAATAGTTACTAGGACTCACTCGCACTATACCACAAAGTGTCTGCATATTAAAGGGAAATAGGATATCACTGCTGATGCCTGGTCTGGTATACATTTCCATCTGTTCTGTCAGGATATGCCGGAGGCAGACATTTTCCCACACAGTATTTTTAACCCTTTATACAGGGCATTTCTCTGTCCCTTACACCAATTGTGAGATCTGGTTATGTATCTAGAGTTTTTAGTCCCATGTCCCTGTTTTTCTCTTGCATGCTGATCACCTTAGTGGGTTGCTGGATTCACTATACAATACCGATCCCGTATATGTACCTTGTCTTTTGCATCATGAGGTATAGCTTTTACTATATTTATTTATTTATTTATTTGTTACGAATTCATGGAATGTGATATGACCAAAAATCTGAAACTATGGCATTTGTAATTTTGTGTGCTCTGCAGCAGGTGTGTATATATATATATATATATATATATATATATATATATATATATATATATATAGCACACATATATACAGCTCTACTGTGTACACATACAGCTCAGCTACATGCACATTACACATACAGCTCTACTGTGTACACATACAGCTCAGCTACATGTACATTACACATATACAGCTCTACTGTGTACACATACAGCTCAGCTACATGTACATTACACATATACAGCACTACTGTGTACACATACAGCTCAGCTACATGCACATTACACATACAGCTCTACTGTGTACACATACAGCTCAGCTACATGTACATTACACATATACAGCTCTACTGTGTACACATACAGCTCAGCTACATGTACATTACACATATACAGCTCTACTGTGTACACATACAGCTCAGCTACATGCACATTACACATATACAGCTCTACTGTACACATACAGCTCAGCTACATGCACATTACACATATACAGCATTACTGTGTACACATACAGCTCAGCTACATGTACATTACACATATACAGCTCTACTGTGTACACATACAGCTCAGCTACATGTACATTACACATATACAGCTCTACTGTGTACACATACAGCTCAGCTACATGCACATTACACATATACAGCTCTACTGTGTACACATACAGCTCAGCTACATGTACATTACACATACAGCTCTACTGTGTACACATACAGCTCAGCTACATGTACATTACATATATACAGCTCTACTGTGTACACATACAGCTCAGCTACATGCACATTACACATATACAGCTCTACTGTGTACACATACAGCTCAGCTACATGTACATTACACATATACAGCTCTACTGTGTACACATACAGCTCAGCTACATGCACATTACACATATACAGCCCTACTGTGTACACATACAGCTCAGCTACATGTACATTACACATATACAGCTCTACTGTGTACACATACAGCTCAGCTACATGTATATTACACATATACAGCTCTACTGTGTACACATACAGCTCAGCTACATGCACATTACACATATACAGCTCTACTGTGTACACATACAGCTCCGCTACATGCACATTACACATATACAGCTCTACTGTGTACACATACAGCTCAGCTACATGTAATTACACATATACAGCTCTACTGTGTACACATACAGCTCAGCTACATGCACATTACACATATACAGCTCTACTGTGTACACATACAGCTCAGCTACATGTACATTACACATATACAGCTCTACTGTGTACACATACAGCTCAGCTACATGCACATTACACATATACAGCTCAGCTACATGTACATTACACATATACAGCTCTACTGTGTACACATACAGCTCAGCTACATTTACATTACACATATACAGCTCAGCTACATGTACATTACACATATACAGCTCTACTGTGTACACATAGAGCTCAGCTACATGTACATTACACATATACAGCTCTACTGTGTACACATAGAGCTCAGCTACATGTACATTACACATATACAGCTCTACTGTGTACACATACAGCTCAGCTACATGTACATTACATATATACAGCTCTACTGTGTACACATACAGCTCAGCTACATGCACATTACACATATACAGCTCTACTGTGTACACATACAGCTCAGCTACATGTACATTACACATATACAGCTCTACTGTGTACACATACAGCTCAGCTACATGCACATTACACATATACAGCCCTACTGTGTACACATACAGCTCAGCTACATGTACATTACACATATACAGCTCTACTGTGTACACATACAGCTCAGCTACATGTATATTACACATATACAGCTCTACTGTGTACACATACAGCTCAGCTACATGCACATTACACATATACAGCTCTACTGTGTACACATACAGCTCAGCTACATGCACATTACACATATACAGCTCAGCTACATGTACATTACACATATACAGCTCTACTGTGTACACATACAGCTCAGCTACATTTACATTACACATATACAGCTCAGCTACATGTACATTACACATATACAGCTCTACTGTGTACACATAGAGCTCAGCTACATGTACATTACACATATACAGCTCTACTGTGTACACATACAGCTCAGCTACATGTATATTACACATATACAGCTCTACTGTGTACACATACAGCTCAGCTACATGCACATTACACATATACAGCTCTACTGTGTACACATACAGCTCCGCTACATGCACATTACACATATACAGCTCTACTGTGTACACATACAGCTCAGCTACATGTAATTACACATATACAGCTCTACTGTGTACACATACAGCTCAGCTACATGCACATTACACATATACAGCTCTACTGTGTACACATACAGCTCAGCTACATGTACATTACACATATACAGCTCTACTGTGTACACATACAGCTCAGCTACATGCACATTACACATATACAGCTCAGCTACATGTACATTACACACATACAGCTCAGCTACATTTACATTACACATATACAGCTCAGCTACATGTACATTACACATATACAGCTCTACTGTGTACACATAGAGCTCAGCTACATGTACATTACACATATACAGCTCTACTGTGTACACATAGAGCTCAGCTACATGTACATTACACATATACAGCTCTACTGTGTACACATACAGCTCAGCTACATGTACATTACATATATACAGCTCTACTGTGTACACATACAGCTCAGCTACATGCACATTACACATATACAGCTCTACTGTGTACACATACAGCTCAGCTACATGTACATTACACATATACAGCTCTACTGTGTACACATACAGCTCAGCTACATGCACATTACACATATACAGCCCTACTGTGTACACATACAGCTCAGCTACATGTACATTACACATATACAGCTCTACTGTGTACACATACAGCTCAGCTACATGTATATTACACATATACAGCTCTACTGTGTACACATACAGCTCAGCTACATGCACATTACACATATACAGCTCTACTGTGTACACATACAGCTCAGCTACATGCACATTACACATATACAGCTCAGCTACATGTACATTACACATATACAGCTCTACTGTGTACACATACAGCTCAGCTACATTTACATTACACATATACAGCTCAGCTACATGTACATTACACATATACAGCTCTACTGTGTACACATAGAGCTCAGCTACATGTACATTACACATATACAGCTCTACTGTGTACACATAGAGCTCAGCTACATGTACATTACACATATACAGCTCTACTGTGTACACATAGAGCTCAGCTACATGTACATTACACATATACAGCTCTACTGTGTACACATACAGCTCAGCTACATGTACATTACACATATACACCTCTACTGTGTACACATACAGCTCAGCTACATGTACATTACACATATACAGCTCTACTGTGTACACATACAGCTCAGCTACATGCACATTACACATATACAGCTCTACTGTGTACACATACAGCTCAGCTACATGTACATTACACATATATAGCTCTACTGTGTACACATACAGCTCAGCTACATGCACATTACACATATACAGCACTACTGTGTACACATACAGCTCAGCTACATGCACATTACACATATACAGCTCTACTGTGTACACATACAGCTCAGCTACATGCACATTACACATATACAGCACTACTGTGTACACATACAGCTCAGCTACATGTACATTACACATATACAGCTCAGCTACATGTACATTACACATATACAGCTCTACTGTGTACACATACAGCTCAGTTACATGCACATTACACATATACAGCTCTACTGTGTACACATACAGCTCAGCTACATGCACATTACACACAGCTCTGCTGCAGACATATATAACACACACATACACAGCTCTGCACCACGCACATCACACACACACAGCTCTGCTGCATACACATAACTTCAGCTCATCCAGCAGCGATCACAACCAGCACAGCAGAGTCCTGCATACACTGAGCAGATGAGCCTAGAGCAGCAGCCCCTGATCATGTGACTCCTCCTCCTCCATGTGACTGATCACATGACTGTGACATCATGGCAGGTGGTGTAAGCACAGGGTAAGTACACGGCTCTGTACAGTCTGCAGGTGGAGGTATGTGTGTGGTCATCAGGAGGGGTGGGGGAGGGGACAGCACCATTAACCCCTTTAGGACCTGCTCTTTATTTCTCCATTGACTGTCACATGACCCAGAACTCTTTCATGACTTTTATCTTCTTTCTGGGACTTGTTGTAATTTTTATCGTCTCCTCTTCTTCCCTTCAGGTTTCTCCAACCCAGGATCCTCTGCTGATATCTTCTATATAAGAGAAGTTTCCTGATCACCATGGAGAGAGACAGGAACAACATGGCCGAGAAGATAATAGACCTCACGCTAGAGATTCTCTTCCGGCTTACTGGAGAGGTGAGGGATTCTGGGAGTGATGTCACATGACCTCATTCTTATCTATGTAATAACAGATGGATATGACTGGAGAGGTGAGGGATTCTGGGAGTGATGTCACATGACCTCATTCTTATCCATGTTATAATAGATGGATATGACTGGAGAGGTGAGGGATTCTGGGAGTGATGTCACATGACCTAATTCTTATCTATGTAATAACAGATGGATATGACTGGAGAGGTGAGGGATTCTGGGAGTGATGTCACATGACCTCATTCTTATCCATGTTATAATAGATGGATATGACTGGAGAGGTGAGGGATTCTGGGAGTGATGTCACATGACCTCATTCTTATCCATGTAATAATAGATGGATATGACTGGAGAGGTGAGGGATTCTGGGAGTGATGTCACATGACCTCATTCTTATCTATGTAATAAATTCATATGACTGAAGAGGTGAGGGATTCTGGGAGTGATGTCACATGACCTCATTCTTATCTATGTAATAACAGATGGATATGACTGGAGAGGTGAGGGATTCTGGGAGTGATGTCACATGACCTCATTCTTATCTATGGAATAACAGAAGGAGTGATGTTACTATGTCTTCATACTCAGGATTACACAGTACTGAAGACATCCTCTAGTGGGCGCTGCCGGGCCCTTGTGGGTAAAGAATGGGTAAGAACCGTGAGCCCAATCCCGGAAATGGATGAACAGAAGATCCTAGAACTCGTCAACAAGATGATGGAGCTGCTGACTGGAGAGGTGACCCTGCTGGGAATGCTGGGACATTATACAGTAATGGAGGGGTCTGGTGATGACTGGAGAGGTGACACTGCTGGGACATTATACAGTAATGGAGGGGTCTGGTGATGACTGGAGAGGTGACACTGCTGGGAATGCTGGGACATTATACAGTAATGGAGGGGTCTGGTGATGACTGGAGAGGTGACACTGCTGGGAATGCTGGGACATTATACAGTAATGGAGGGGTCTGGTGATGACTGGAGAGGTGACACTGCTGGGACATTATACAGTAATGGAGGGGTCTGGTGATGACTGGAGAGGTGACACTGCTGGGACATTATACAGTAATGGAGGGGTCTGGTGATGACTGGAGAGGTGACACTGCTGGGAATGCTGGGACATTATACAGTAATGGAGGGGTCTGGTGATGACTGGAGAGGTGACACTGCTGGGACATTATACAGTAATGGAGGGGTCTGGTGATGACTGGAGAGGTGACACTGCTGGGAATGCTGGGACATTATACAGTAATGGAGGGGTCTGGTGATGACTGGAGAGGTGACACTGCTGGGACATTATACAGTAATGGAGGGGTCTGGTGATGACTGGAGAGGTGACACTGCTGGGAATGCTGGGACATTATACAGTAATGGAGGGGTCTGGTGATGACTGGAGAGGTGACACTGCTGGGAATGCTGGGACATTATACAGTAATGGAGGGGTCTGGTGATGACTGGAGAGGTGACACTGCTGGGACATTATACAGTAATGGAGGGGTCTGGTGATGACTGGAGAGGTGAAAATGCTGGGACATTATATAGTAATGGAGGGGTCTGGTGATGACTGGAGAGGTGACACTGCTGGGACATTATACAGTAATGGAGGGGTCTGGTGATGACTGGAGAGGTGACACTGCTGGGAATGCTGGGACATTATACAGTAATGGAGGGATCTGGTGATGACTGGAGAGGTGACACTGCTGGGAATGCTGGGACATTATACAGTAATGGAGGAGTCTGGTGATGACTGGAGAGGTGACACTGCTGGGACATTATACAGTAATGGAGGGATCTGGTGATGACTGGAGAGGTGACACTGCTGGGAATGCTGGGACATTATACAGTAATGGAGGGGTCTGGTGATGACTGGAGAGGTGACACTGCTGGGAATGCTGGGACATTATACAGTAATGGAGGGGTCTGGTGATGACTGGAGAGGTGACACTGCTGGGACATTATACAGTAATGGAGGGGTCTGGTGATGACTGGAGAGGTGACCCTGCTGGGACATTATACAGTAATGGAGGGGTCTGGTGATGACTGGAGAGGTGACACTGCTGGGACATTATACAGTAATGGAGGGGTCTGGTGATGACTGGAGAGGTGACACTGCTGGGAATGCTGGGACATTATACAGTAATGGAGGGGTCTGGTGATGACTGGAGAGGTGACACTGCTGGGAATGCTGGGACATTATACAGTAATGGAGGGGTCTGGTGATGACTGGAGAGGTGACACTGCTGGGAATGCTGGGACATTATACAGTAATGGAGGGGTCTGGTGATGACTGGAGAGGTGACACTGCTGGGAATGCTGGGACATTATACAGTAACACCACTGGAGGGGTCGGGGTGATGACTGTATCATTATGTGTCAGGTTCCTATAAGGTGTCAGGACGTGGCGGTCTATTTCTCCATGGAGGAGTGGGAGTATGTAGAAGGACACAAGGATCAGTACAAGGATCAGGTGATGATGGAGGATCAGCAGCCCCTCACATCAGCAGGTAATAGACATGACTATATACACACGTCCTCTCATTATTTGTATGTAAAGAATGAATTCAGTCTCTGTATGTGTTCCCTACAGTCAGATCCAGTAAGAGAACAGCAGCAGAGAGGTGTCCCCGTCCTCTTCTTCCACAGGATCAGGTAGATGGAGATATTCCCTATGATCTGTAGAAGGGCTGTGAAGCTCTTGTGTTCAGTCTTGTTTTATCCTACAGTATTTTATGCTTTATACTTGTGGAATGAGAAAGGTGGAGATGACAGGATAAAGCCGACCATAGACATTACATGTTGTCTGGATCTTCTCACAGTTTTCTGGCTATGGAGACTGCTGGTTGGAATAAGGAACCAACAGGTTGGATTTATACCCATCTGATCCTTTATGTCTCCAGTTATCCTCCATGACAGCACCACAGGAGGAAAATGCTCCACAGGAAGTTCTTTTCTTTTTGACTTTCCTTTCTGTCTGACCACAGTGCTCTCTGCTGACACCTCTGTCCATTTTAGGAAGTGTCCAGAGTAGGAGCAAATCTCCATAGCAAACCTATCCTGCTCTGTACAGTTCCTTAAATGGACAGAGGTGTCAGCAGAGAGCACTGTGGGCAGACAGAAAGGAAATTCAAAAAGAAAAGAACTTCCTGTGGAGCATACAGCAGCTAATAAGTACTGGAAGGATTAACATTTTAAATAAAAGTAATTTACAAATCTGTTTTTTTTTTTTTCTGGCACCAGTTGATTTCAAAAATATGTTTTCCAGTGGAGTACCCCTTTAAATTACCTACTATCAGTAGCAAAATGAGGGGAAGGGAAGTAAGAAAATGGCACAACTGAGTAGACCCAAAGGTCCCAAAGGCATCTGATCTGACAACTCCAGGAAATCGGAATGTGTCAGCCAGCCCTAAGAAGTGCAAAAAGTTGAGCTCAGCTTGGAGTCAAGAACGGAACACGTGGTCTTCCCTACTTGGAGAAAAAGATGAGAAGACCGGAACAGGGACCATAGGTGATCACGGTGTATTAGGTAGATCGAACAGGCAGACAGAGTTGGGCTTATAGTTGGGTCGGAGCGCAGTCCGGATACCCAAGAAGGGGTACACCAGGGGGGAACGGAAGGAGGGAAAGGGTTGAAGGACTGCTCGATGACTACCCATGGTTAGATAGTGACTTGACGACAACAGTCAACCACTCTGGTATAGTAGAGCCAAGATAGGAAAGTCTGAGACCAGGCAGATGTCGAGTAAAGATGTGCAGACTTTTCTATTTTCCATGGCAACACAGGGAGCGAGATCTGAGGATTGGTAAAGAAAAGGAGCAAATCATCTGCATAAGACGACACTTTACGCATGGTCTTCTGCAGCGGGATGCCTCCAACATCCGCGTTCGCCCTGATTTGGCAAAGGAACATGACTATGACGATCAGAGGGGAAAGCGGGAAAGCCTATTGCATCCCATTAGAGATGGAAAAATCAGAAGAGAGGATGATATTCCCCCGGACCTTAAAGAGGTACACTACCCCTAGGCATCATGTCCCCTATCCAAAGCATAGGGGATAAGATGTCTGATTGCTGGGGACTCCCGCAATCTCGGCTGCGGCACCCCAGCCATCCAGTTCACAGAGCGAACTTCGCTCTGTGCCGGATCACTGGTGATGAGATGCGGAGGCTCGTGACATCACGGCCATGCCCCGCTCATGACGTCATGGCCACGCCCCCTCAATGTAAGTCTATTGGAGGGGGCGTGACGTCCATCACGCCCCCTCCCATAGACTTGCATTGAGGGGGCGTGGCCATTACATCATGAGCGGGGCATGGCCGTGACGTCAGGAGCCTCCGGAGCTGCACCCGATGGTCTAAATGAACACCGGGTGCAGCAGGGTGATCGCGGGGGTCCCCAGCAACAGGACCCTTGCAATCAGACATCTATAATATGTCTAGGGGCGGAGTACCCCTTTAAGAAGAAGAATAGAAATACCAGATCTAGTTCACAAAGCCCATGGGAACACTGAGGAAGTGGAGTGTCTCTTCCATTAAGCTCTCATTAAACCTAATCACCTTTTTGGCATTGGCCGATGAAATCATAGCTGAGAGGTGAGTAGTTTTAGTTAGGCACTCACCCTTAGCATCCCGGCCTTCCGGCTAGGATCAGGGAATTTTTATAGATCCGGTTGGATGTCCGGGCAGTATTACACACTCCACACATCCACTTATTTATTTATTTATAATTTTTGTCACTGTGTCCACCTTTTTGTTTTCTGTTTGTCCACTAGGATTTGGTAGGGTGCGGTAGCCCTTCTGGGTGTCCCTCCTGCCGGTCTAGGGGAGGTGCGTGTGGCCATCAAGTTCCTCACCTCCCTGCTATACCCCGTGGCATCCTTGCTTTGGCAGGATGCCAAACCGGTTTTACTGGTTCCTTGGCGACAACCTGGTTAACGCCTAGTTGTCCGCTGGGAACAGCTTCAGTCCCTGAGTAGCTTTGGCGAAAGGGGACATCGTACCTGGAACCTTGCAGGTGCCTTTTGGCCCGGAGGTGAAGGGTTTGGTTTGTTGGGGGGCCTCTCTCCTTTGGGAGAAGGGCTTGCGATAGACCGCATCCTCGTGCACGATTTTTTGTGTGAACACTTGCACTTTTTACTTGCACTTGGGTGATTTGAGAGCACGTACGTCGGCTTTCAATAAAAAAAAAAAAAGAACTTCTTATAAAAGGGTGAACCTGGGTGCCTTGCATGTGTTTAATCACCAGTGACAATTAGACCACCATAAGAGGCACCTCTGTCAGGATCCGGATACTGTGAGGATGCTGGTGGTGGATCCTCTGTGTCAGTGGGGTGATGACGTGGGCCGTACCAGGGGAACGGAGTCTAAGGGGTTACTGGTTTTCACCAGAGCCTGCCGCAAAGCGGGAAGGACTTGCAGCGGCAGGTAACCCCCTGGTCGTTCCATCCGATAGCAGCTCAACCCCAACTGACGGCTGAGATAGGCGCGGTACAAGGGATTAGGCAAGAGCAAGGTCGGACGTAGCAGAAGGTCAGGGCAGGCAGCATGGATCGTAGTCAGGGGCAACGGCAGAGGGTCTGGAACACTGGCTTGGGACATACAAGGAACGCTTTCACTGGCACAAGGGCAACAAGATCCGGCAATGCTGGGAAGGGGAAGTGAGTTTAAATAGAGAGGGCCCAGGTGTGATCACTAATTGGGCCAGGCGCCAATCAGAGGCGCACTGGCCCTTTAAATCACAGAGAGCCGGCGCGCGCGTCGGGACTGAGCCGTCGGAGGACTGAACGGGTAAGGAGACTGGGATGCGAGCCGCGAGCGGGCGTGTCCCGCTACACGGGTCACATCCCCGCCGGTGACATTAATGCAGCGCTCTCGGTCAGCGGGTCTGACCGGGGCGCTGTGAGAAGGTGAACGCTGCGAGCGCTCCGGGGAGGAGCGGGGACCCGGAGCGTTTGGCGTAACAACCTCTAAGAGCTTGTACAACCTTCTCACCGAATTCTGGAGGCCAGAATAAGAGAGAGAGGTCACGAGTCTATCCAGAAGACCGGGATCAACAACAGCAGGATTGAAGGCATCAATAGAATAGAACTCTACATAAAGTTCCCAAAAAAGTCTCCATGACGTCAGTAGAAAGGTGCAATAAGGTTTGGGACAGAGTGCGAATGGAGATATGATCTAGCCTGCTGGGCACGTGGGCTGACCAGGTTTGTTACTGAGCTCATAAAACACTTAACCGCCTCCCAGAAAACACATGGAGATATCTTCTTCAAGGTATTAGTAAGGAAATAGTGAGAGATTGTGGAACAGAGGTTGTCAGTGACTACCTGAAGGCTAGGATCAGAGATATAGGTCACGATTCTATACTGGCAGCCGGGATTAAAGACAGCAGGATTGGAGGTATAAGTAGAATAAAACATTACGTGCAGTTCCCAAAAGGCCTTTGCGATTTCAGTAGAGAGGTGCACCAATATTTGGGACAGAGTTTATTGAAAGAGCTTGGGTAACCATACAGTCGTCACATCATACAATAAATTACAATCATATATAGCATGACGGTACAATATACAACACAGGTTCCCTACGCTATACACTGTACCACATGCTGCACTAACATTCCGCTCAATCACTCATTATCAAAAAACAAAGTGCATTACAATCATTGATCGAGGTAGGGTGTTATGGGTGAAATGCCCGCTGTCTCTTAAGACATGCTCCATGTTTTATCAAAACATTAAACTCTCCATGTAAAGTGTGTGGGGGGGACCGAAAGAGATAGAGGTAGGACAGAGGGTTAAGGAACAGAGAGAGGGAAGTGTAAACGAAGGGAAAGAGAAAAAGAAACTAAGAAAATTGGCTGGAAAAAAGTGGAAACAGACATAGAAGTTCGGGAGGGGGGTGGTGGGGGTCTAATAAAAAAGCACACGTACCAAAATGTAGTCTGGAGAAAGTAGACCCAGGAAAGCATGTAAGGGAGCTCATGGCCAGCCGCACATTAATCAAAACAACCAAGGACCAAGCCCAAAGCTCAGGTGGAAGAACGCACCAACACCCAAGGACTGACCAAGAGATCATTGCTAAAAAAAAAAAATACTAGAGGTTCCCATACCATCCAAAACATAAACCTGTATGGTTGCAGCATCATCTTTGTCCTACCTGTAGCAAAGGTTCAGAGAAAGTCCAGGAAGTGAGAGCGGGACTAACAATCCTCTGTGCTCACTCCTGTCCTGTCTATCAGACTACGTGTATTAGGTAGTTGTGCTGGCTATTTTTGTTTTTGCTGTGCTATCAGACTTATGCCTGAAAACAGAGAGGAAGGGGTTACAGAGCAGACTGCAGTGATTGGGTGAAGAGACCCAGCACAGCAGGCTCAGGAAGGAAGATGAGTCATGCAGAATAAGGGCAATAGACAGACATGCCTTCTTCAGAGCACAGGATGAAAAACCAAGTGAGCATCAGAAAGAAGGTATTTGTGAGAGAAATATAGGTGCCAGACACATCAAATCTATATGTACATGATCAGGATTAAATACTGAGTAACATCGAACTTTTTTTGTGGGGTACTCTCTAAATTATCACTTTTAAACTGAAAAGGATGCACTATATTATTTCTGCTCTCCAATAATTTATAGTTATGTACACTGGAGAGTTGTGTGGGGCATTTCTTGAACCTAATAGAAGGGGTATCTTTCTCCTCCTGTGCTGCTATTATGGGGGATTCCTAGAAACTGAATTACTCTATTTTATATTCTATTTTCCCTTAAAGCAAAACCCCAGAGGTGTCTGGCAGAAGCTGATCTCCTCCACTGACACAACCTGAAGCCAGTCTAGCCATGCCTGATATACATGTGTATGAGTTGTTGTTTTTTGAGGCTGTAAATGATCCAAAATCTAATATCGTTGTCCAGCTTCTAGAAGATCTACTCCTGTAGCATAATTTTTGGCCATCATGATAATTTATGATCTTCCTCACATGACTTCTCCAACTGTCTAAGGACTTTTAAAATATTATTTTCACAGGTTATGAATCACGGTGAATATCGGAACTGTATTAATGTTACACACATAAGGGTAAAGGAAGAAGAGACAGATGTGAGCAGTAATAAGCAGTATAAGGAGGACATTCCTACAGGGAAAGATCTCATCTATATTAATGCTCCAGACATAAGGGAAGAAAAAGAGACAGATGTGAGCAGTGATGAGCAGTATATGGAGGACATTCCTACAGGGAAAGATCTCATCTATATTAATGCTCCAGACAGAAGGGAAGAAAAAGAAACAGATGTGAGCAGTGATGAGCAGTATATGGAGGACATTCTTATAGGGAAAAATCCGATCTATATTAATGCTACAGACATAAGGGTAAAAGAAGAAGAGGAGACAGATGTAAGCGATGATGAGCAGTATAAGGAGGACATTCCTACAAGGAAAGATCTGACCTATATTAATGCTACAGACATAAGGGAAGAAAAAGAGACAGATGGGAGCAGTGATGAGCAGTCCAAGGAGGACATTCCTACAAGGAAGGATCTGAACAATATTTATGCTGCAGACATAAGGGAAGAAGAAACAGATGTGAGTGGCGATGAGCAGTATAAGGAGGACATTCCTACAAGGAAAGATCTGACCTATATTAATGCTACAGACATAAGGGAAGAAAAAGAGACAGATGGGAGCGGTGATGAGCAATCCAAGGAAGACATTCCTACAAGGAAGGATCTGAACAATATTAATGCTGCAGACATAAGGGAAGAAGAAACAGATGGGAGCGGCGATGAGCAGTATAAGGAGGACATTCCTACAGGTAACCACCCAGGTGAGTAGTAACCATTAAATGCAGAGAAGAGTCACAGATTTTACTCGATCTCTGGCTGCAAAAATTGTCTGTGCCATTTTTCAAGCTCTGTGCTCTGAATGATTATTTGTCTTTTTTTTTACTCTCCCCTTTCACCCCCCTTTTTATTCATGTCGACCCCATTATTCAGGGTGGTACCACCACTTTGGGTCAATATGTCACAAGATGTGGTAAAGTCAGGGCCTTGGCCACATCCTCTGTCCAAATCCAGTCCAGCCCCCTACATGACCTCTCCAGTTAATGTGAGCATGCTCGGCCCTGATTGGACTAGAGAGGCTGGGTATGCTGTTGAGCTTTGAACACATGTGGCTTGGGTGCTGTTGGACTTGTAGTTTTGGGCAGCACGTTCCATGCTGCCCAAAGCAGAAGCAGGGCCATTGTACACAGCGGGTCTCCGGGGATGCTGCAACTGGGAATTGTTAGGACATTGAACGCAAGGGCAAAGTGATAACCAATGTGTCCAGACCTTTAACCCCTTAAGGACCAGGCCATTTTACACCTTAAGGACCGGAGCGTTTTTTGCAATTCTGACCACTGTCACTTTAAACATTAATAACTCTGGAATGCTTTTAGTTATCATTCTGATTCTGAGATTGTTTTTTCGTGACATATTCTACTTTAACTTAGTGGTAACATTTTATGGTAACTTGCATCCTTTCTTGGTGAAAAATCACCAAATTTGATGAAAAAAAATGAAAATTTAGCATTTTTCTAACTTTGAAGCTCTCTGCTTGTAAGGAAAATGGATATTCAAAATAAAACATTTTTAGGTTCACATATACAATATGTCTACTTTATGTTTGCATCATAAAATTAATGAGTTTTTACTTTTGGAAGACACCAGAGGGCTTCAAAGTTCAGCAGCAATTTGGAAATTTTTCACAAAATTTTCAAACTCGCTATTTTTCATGGACCAGTTCAGGTTTGAAGTGGATTTGAAGGGTCTTCATATTAGAAATACCCCATAAATGACCCCATTATAAAAACCACACCCCCCAAAGTATTCAAAATGACATTCAATAAGTGTATTAACCCTTTAGGTGTTTCACAGGAATAGCAGAAAAGTGAAGGAGAAAATTCACAATCTTCATTTTTTACACTCGCATGTTCTTGTAGACCCAATTTTTTAATTTTTGCAATTGGTAGAAAGGAGAACATTTTTACTTGTATTTGAAACCCAATTTCTCTCGAGTGAGCACATACCTCATATGTCTATGTTAATTGTTCGGCGGGTGCAGTAGAGGGCTCAGAAGGGAAGGAGCGACAAATGGTTTTTGGGGGGCATGTCACCTTTAGGAAGCCCCTATGGTGCCAGGACAGCAAAAAAAAAAACACATGGCATACCATTTTGGAAACTAGACCCCTCGGGGAACGTAACAAGGGGTAAAGTGAACCTTAATACCCACAGGTGATTCACGACTTTTGCATATGTAAAAAAAAAAAAAAAAATGTTTTACCTAAAATGCTTGGTTTCCCAAAAATTTTACATTTTTAAAAAGGATAATAGCAGAAAATACCCCCCAAAATTTGAAGCCTAATTTCTCCCGATTCATAAAACACCCCATATGAGGGTGAAAAGTGCTCTGCTGGCGCACTACAGGTCTCAGAAGAGAAGGAGTCACATTTGGCTTTTTGAAAGCAAATTTTGCTCTGGGGGCATGCCGCATTTAGGAAGCCCCTATGGTGCCAGAACCGCAGAAAAAAACCACATGGCATACCATTTTGGAAACTAGACCCCTCGGGGAACGTAAAAAGGGGTAAAGTGAACCTTAATACCCTACAGGTGTTTCACGACTTTTGCATATGTAAAAAAAAAAATTTTTTTTTTACCTAAAATGCTTGGTTTCCCAAAATTTTAACATTTTTAAAAAGGGTAATAGCAGAAAATACCCCCCAAAATTTGAAGCCTAATTTCTCCCGATTCATAAAACACCCCATATGAGGGTGAAAAGTGCTCTGCTGGCGCACTACAGGTCTCAGAAGAGAAGGAGTCACATTTGGCTTTTTGAAAGCAAATTTTGCTCTGGGGGCATGCCGCATTTAGGAAGCCCCTATGGTGCCAGAACCGCAAAAAAAAAACACATGGCATACCATTTTGGAAACTAGACCCCTCGGGGAACGTAACAAGGGGTAATGTGAACCTTAATACCCTACAGGTGATTCACAACTTTTGCATATGTAAAAAAAATAATAATAATTTTTACCTAAAATGCTTGGTTTCCCAAAAATTTTACATTTTTAAAAAGGGTAATAGCAGAAAATATCCCCCAAAATTTGTAACACAATTTCTCCCAAGTACGGCGATACCCCATATGTGGCCCTAAACTGTTGCCTTAAAATACGACAGGGCTCCAAAGTGAGAGCGCTTTCGCATTTGAGGCCTAAATTAGGGACTTGCATAGGGGTGGACATAGGGGTATTCTACACCAGTGATTCCAAAACAGGGTGCCTCCAGCTGTTGTAAAAGTCCCAGCATGCCTGGACAGTCAGTGGCTGTCTGGTAATACTGGGAGTAGTTGTTTTGCAACAGCTGAAGGCTCCGTTTTGGAAACAGTGGTGTACCAGACATTTTTCATTTTTATTGGGGAGGGGGGCTGTGTAGGGGTATGTGCATATGTAGTGTTTTTTACTTTTTATTTTATTTTGTGTTAGTGTAGTGTAGTGTTTTTAGGGTACAGTCGCACGGGCGGGGGGTTCACAGTAGTTTCTCGCTGGCAGTTTGAGCTGCGGCAGAAAATTTGCCGCAGCTCAAACTTGCAGCCGGATACTTACTGTAATCCTCTGCCCATGTGAGTGTACCCTGTACGTTCACATTGGGGGGGAACATCCAGCTGTTGCAAAACTACAACTCCCAGCATGTAGGGTCTATAAGTGCATGCTGGGAGTTGTAGTTTTGCAACAGCTGGAGGCTCCGTTTTGGAAACAGTGGCGTACCAGACGTTTTTTATTGGGGAGGGGGGCTGTGTAGGGGTATGTGTATATGTAGTGTTTTTTTACTTTTTATTTTATTTTGTGTTAGTGTAGTGTAGTGTTTTTAGGGTACAGTCACACGGGCGGGGGGTTCACAGTAGTTTCTCGCTGGCAGTTTGAGCTGCAGCAGAAAATTTGCCGCAGCTCAAACTTGCAGCCGGATACTTACTGTAATCCTCCGCCCATGTGAGTGTACCCTGTACATTCACATGGGGGGGGGGACATCCAGCTGTTGCAAAACTACAACTCCCAGCATGTACGGTCTATCAGTGCATGCTGGGAGTTGTAGTTTTGCAACAGCTGGAGGCACACTGGTCGTGAAACACAGAGTTTGGCAACAAACTCAGTGTTTTGCAACCAGTGTGCCTTCAGCTGTTGCAAAAGCTACAACCCCCAGCATGTACGGACAGCGGAAGGGCATGCTGGGTGTTGTAGTTATGCAACAGCGGGTGGCATACTACTTTGGCTGGGGATGCTGGCGATTGTAGTTATGCAACAGCTGGAGACACACTGGTTTGCTACTTAACTCAGTGTGCCTTCAGCTGTTGCAAAACTACAACTCTCAGCAGTCACCGACAGCCAACGGGCATGCTGGGAGTTGTAGTTATGCAACCAGCAGATGCACCACTACAACTCCCAGCATGCACTTTAGCTGTTTGTGCAAGCTGGGAGTTGTAGTTACACAACAGCTGAAGGTACACTTTTCCATAGAAAGAATGTGCCTCCAGCTGTTGCAAAACCATAAGTCCCAGCATGCCCATAAGGGAATGCTGGGAGTTGTGGTGGTCTGCCTCCTCCTGTTGCATAACTACAGCTCCCAGCATGCCCTTTTTGCATGCTGGGAGCTGTTGCTAAGCAACAGCAGGAGGCTGTCACTCACCTCCTGCTGCTGCTCCATCGCAGGACTGTCCCTCGCCGCCGCTCCTGGGGCCCCGATCCCAACATTAACGCCGGGGATCGGGATCCCCAGCACCCGGGGTCGTCTTCCCGCACCCGCTCACGTCCTCCGGAAGAGGGGCGGAGCGGGTGCGGGAGTGACACCCGCAGCAGGCGCCCTGATTGGTCGGCCGGGAATCCGGCCGACGAATCAGGGCGATCGTGAGGTGGCACCAGTGCCACCTCACCCCTGCAGGCTCTGGCTGTTCGGGGCCGTCTCTGACGGCCACGATCAGCCAGTAATTCCGGGTCACTGGAGACCCGATTGACCCGGAATCGCTGCAGATCGCTGGACTGAATTGACCCCCCTGGGCGATATGCCGGGATGCCTGCTGAACGATTTCAGCAGGCATCGGGCACCGGCTCCCCTCCGGCCGCGTCGGGGGGCCGGGAATGGACAGGACGTACTCCTACGTCCTCGGTCCTTAAGGACTCGGAAACGGGGGCGTAGGAGTACGTCCATTGTCCTTAAAGGAGTAGTCCAGTGGTGACTCAGTGGTTTACAACTTATCCCCTATCTTAAGGATAGGGGATAAGTTGCAGATCGCGGGGGGTCCGACCCCTGGGGCCCCCCGCGATCTCCTGTACGGAGCCCCGACAGCCCGCGGGAAGGGGGCGTGTCGACCTCCGCACGAAGCGGCGGCCGACACGCCCCCTCAATACAACTCTATGGCAGAGCCGAAGCGCTGCCTTCGGCAATCTCCGGCTCTGCCATTGAGATGTATTGAGGTGGCGTGTCGGCCGCCGCCTCGTGCGGGGGTCGACACCCGCTATCTCGGCGGAGAGCCAGGGGGGCATACAGAGAGATCGCAGGGGGCCCCAGAGGTCGGACCCCCCGCAATCTCAAACTTATCCCCTATCCTTAGGATAGGGGATAAGTTTTTCACCACTGGACTACCCCTTTAAGGGGTTAAACAAAATGAGCATTTAAAGGGGTGCTCCGGTGGAAAACTTTTTTTTTTAATCAGCTGGTGCCAGAAAGTTAAAACAGATTTGTAAATTACTTCTATTAAAAAAATCTTAATCCTTCCAGTACTTATCAGCTGCTGAATACTACAGAGGAAATTATTTTCTTTTTGGAACACAGAGCTTTCTACTGACATCACGGGCACAGTGCTCTCTGCTGACTTCTCTGTCCATTTTAAGAACTGTCCAGAGTAGGAGAATATCTCCCATAGTAAACATATGCTGCTCTGGACAGTTCCTAAAATGGACAGAGATGTCAGCAGTGAGCACTGTGCTTGTGATGTCAGCAGAGAGCTCTGTGTTCCAAAAAGAAAATAATTTTCTCTGTAGTATTCAGCAGCTAATAAGTACTGGAAGGATTAATATTTTTTTAATAGAAGTCATTTACAAATCTGTTTAACTTTCTGGCACCAGTTGATTAAAAAAAAAAAAAGTTTTCCACCGGAGTACCCCTTTAAACATGAGAGGCCACCCTATAACAAGGGCCTGTACTTTATTAATGATGGTCAGTGACTATCTAATCCAGTGTTTTTCAACCAGGGTGCCTCCAGCTGTTGCAAAACTACAACTCCCAACATGCCCGGACAGCCTTTGGCTGTCCGGGCATGCTGTGAGTTGTAGTTTTGCAACAGCTGGAGGCACCCTGGTTGGGAAACACTGATCTAATCATGAGAGCTGGAGAAGGGAAGTGCAATAAAAGAAAAGAAGACGAAAGTAAAAAATTGGGAGAGAGGAAAGAATGAAAGGGTGTACAACACCACAGGGAGTTAGAGTGTAGTTTTTTTGTTGTGGGTTTTTATCAGAGCCATTAAGGCCACATTTATGGCTTTAAAGGGGTACTCCGGTGGAAAACTATTTTTTTTTTTAATCAACTGGTGCCAGAAAGTTATACAAATTTGTAAATTACTTCTATTTAAAAATCTTAATCCCTCCAGTACTTATCAGCTGCTGTATGCTCAAGAGGAAATTGTGTAGTTCTTTTCTGTCTGACCACAGTGCTCTCTGCTGACACCTCTGTCCATGTCAGGAACTGTCCAGAGTACATGCAAATCCCCATAGCAAACCTCTCCTGCACAGGACAGTTCCTGATATGGACAGAGGTGTCAGCAGAGAGCACTGGGGTCGGACAGAAGAATTCAAAAGAAAAGAACTTCCCATTTTTAAATAGAAGTAATTTACAAATCTGTTTAAAGGGGTACTCCGCCCCTAGACATCTTATCCCCTATCCAAAGGATAGGGGATAAGATGTCAGATCGCCGCGGTCCCGCTGCTGGGGACCTCCGGGATTGCCGCTGCGGCACTGCGCTGTCATTACTGCACAGAGCGAGTTCGCTCTGTGCGTAATGACGAGCGATACAGGGGACGGAACAGTGTGACTTCATGGCTCCGCCCCTTGTGACATCACGGCCCGTCCCCTTAATGCAAGTCTACAGCAGGGGGCGTGACGACCGTCACGCCCCCTCCCATATATTTGTATTGAGGGGGCGGGCCGTGACATCACGAGAGGCGGAGCCTAATGTAACAATGCTCCGGCCCCTGTATTGCCCGTCATTACGTGCAGAGCTAACTCACTCTGTGCAGTAATGATAGTGCAGTGCCGCAGCGGCGATCTCAGGGGTCCCCAGCAACGGGACCGCAGCGATCTGACATCTTATCCCCTATCCTTTGGATAGGGGATAAGATGTCTAGGGGCGGAGTACCCCTTTAAGGAGAACTCCAGCCTAAATTAACTTACTCTCTGTCCACATGATAGGGGATAAGCAGCTGATTGCGGGGAGTCCAACTGATGCGATCTTCGGAATGGGACCCTGGTTGTCAGTGAAAGAGTGCGCGTTGTCTACCAGTAGACGGCAAGCGATTTATTCATTTCTATGGGAGTGCAGAAGAGATCAGAGTACAGCACTCGGGTATTATCAGTGCTCCCATTGAAATGAATGAGCGTGTGCCGTCTACCAGTAGATGACACATGCTCCTTCACTGACAGCCAGGGTCCTGTTCCGGAGATCGTGGGGGGGGGCCCCAGCGGTCGGACCCCCCGCGATCAGCTACCAATCCCCTATCCTGTGGATCGGGGTAAGTTAATGTAAGTTAACGTTGTTTTTGGTACAGTTTTTTGTCTGATTGTGATCGGTTTGGCCATCACTGTTTTAGTCAATGAATAACTGAATTTTGCTACACATAATTTGTATCATAGCATGTATATATATATAAATGTTATAAAATGTCAATATAATGTTCATGGTTATGTTGTTGAAAGGTAATAAAATCTCTTATTCCTGGCAGATGACTGTACCAGGAGATCAGAGGAGAATCTTATATCTTCATATTATAAAGCAGATGATGATATCACACAAGATACATATGAAGAACATTCCATTATCCCAGGTACACCCTCAGCCCTTCACAGCCAAGGGCAAAAGCCACCCCCATGTTCAGAATATGGAAAATGTTTTACTGCGCAGTCAAATCTGGTTCAACATCGAAGGTCTCGCACAGGGAAAAAGACCTTTTTATGTTCAGAATGTGATCAATGTTTTATTTGTAAGTCAGATCTTCTTAAACATAAGAAAATCCACACAGGAAAAAAGCTATTTCCATGTGCAGAATGTGGAAAATGTTGTTTTCGGAAGGCAGATCTTATTAAACATCAAAGAATTCACACAGGGGAGAAACCATTTGCATGTTCAGTATGTGGGAAATGTTGTGCTCAGCAGTCAGATCTAATTAAACATCAAAGAATTCATTCAGGGGAGAAGCCATTTGAATGTTCAGAATGTGGGAAGTGTTGTTCTCAGCGCTCAGATCTTGTAAAACATCAGAGAGTTCACACAGGAGAGAAGCCATATTTGTGTTCGGAATGTGGGAAATGTTTTGCTACAAAATCACTTATTGATCAACATCAGACAAGTCACACAGGAGTGAATCCATTTTCATGTTCAGAATGTGACAAATGTTTTACTCGAAGATCGTATCTTCGTATACATCAAAGAACTCACAAAGGTGAGAAGCCATTTTCATGTTCAGAATGTGGCAAATGTTTTACTACGAAATCAGGTCTTAAACAGCATGTGAGAACCCACACAGGAGAGAAGCCATTTTCATGTTTGGAATGTAGCAAATGCTTTTCTGGTAAATCAGATCTTATTAAACATCAAAGAACGCACACGGGTGAGAAACCATTTTCGTGTTCAGAATGTAGCAAAAGCTTCTTTTTGAAAAAACGACTTGTTCAACATCAAAGAACTCACACTGGGGAGAAGCCATTTCTATGTTCAGAATGTGGCAAATGCTTCACTCTAAAATCAACTCTTGTGCAACACAAAAGAACTCACACTGGGGAGAAGCCATTTACATGTTCAGAATGTGGACAATGTTTTACTCTCAGCTCAACGCTTGTTAAACATCTTGTTAGACATCAAGGAACTAACTCAGAAAATAAATCTTTTTCATGTTCAGAATGTGGCAAAAGTTTCTATCGGAAACAACATCTTGTACAACATCTTAGATGTCACACGGGGGAGAAGCCATTTTCTTGCCCAGAATGTGGCAAAAGTTTTAGTACAAAAAGAAGTTTTGTTAACCATCAAACAACTCACACAGGAGAGAAGCCATTTGTATGTTCAGAATGTGGGAAATGTTTTGATGCAAAATCAAGCCTTGATGAACATCAAAGAACTCACGCAGAGAAAAAGCCATTTCTATGTTCAGAATGTGGAAAAAGGTTTACCTGCAGGTCACTTCTCATTAAACATCAAAGGACTCACACAAGAGATTAACCATTTCCTTTATATTTTTAAACTTTGTTTTTATTGACAAATTATACAAGGAAAAAATACAACTGTTACAGTTAAAGTCACATATCTTATAAAAGAAGAGAAAGGGAAAACTATTTGGAGCACTAAATGTTTACTAAGAAATCTCTACAGTTACCAATAATTCAAATATCAAACTGTTTGTTAAAACCTGTTACCAATAAAATTTTCTTTTAAAACTGTGCCAGAAAGTTATTCCAACAAAAATAGGTTATTAAGCTCCATGGGGAATTTAGGAAGAAAGTAGGCCTGGTTTTAGTTATCAGAAGTCACATACTTATGCTCAAGGCCTGCTTTGTGCAAAAATATTAAACTTTTTACAACATTACTATCATGAACGGGGGGCAGGGAGAAGTGAGCCCTAAAGCTGTCCCTAAGTGCATGAGCGTCAAAGTTAACAAAACAAACAGAACTGTACATGTCGGGGAACAAGTCAGGAACATAACAGGAATACAATAACCAAAAAACATATAAATAAATACAAACAAGGCAGGATATAGCATACTAAAATACAGTTCAGAAACCGGAATCAAGATTAACAGCAGATAAGATAATATGAACAAGACTAGATATAAGGATATGTATACAGCAGACAAAACCAGGGGATGAACAGTTTAACCTGTTCAGGACGTCGGGCGTATGCATACGCCCTGCATCCCGAGTCCTTAAGGACGTGGGGCGTATGCATACGCCCGAGGGAATTCCGGTCCCCGCCGCTAGCCGGTTGGGGACCTGACCGAGATGCTTGCTGAAATCATTCAAACCCCCCCCCCCCCCCCCATGTCGGAGATCGCAGAAAATCGCATGTCAATTCAGACATGCGATTTTCTGCTATTCCGGGCTGATCGGGTCTCTGGTGACCCAATCACCTGGAAAATAGGGATGATCGGAGCTGTCAGAGACAGCCCCGATCATTCTGAGGGTTAGGAGTGAGGTCGCAGTGCTGTGATCTCCTCCTATCCCCTGCCATTGGTCAGAACTGATTCTGACCAATGGCAGAGCAGGACAGTGGGTTGCCATGGCAATCCCCCGTTCTGCCCACCCCTGGATGTCGAGGGGAACATAGACAGAAGATGGAGGCCGGTACCTGCAGGAGAAGATGCCTGGGGACCTCCCCGATCTTCCCTGGAGACTGCTGGATCCTGGCTCAGGTAGGGAAGCGACGTGGGGGGGGGGGGGATTGAAAGTAAAACGATCTTTACTGTGGCAACCACTAGGAAGGCCAAACTGCAACTCCCAGCATGCCCAGACAGCCAAAGGCTGTCTGGGCATGCTGGGAGTTGTAGTTTTGCAACATCTGGAAGGTCACAGTTTGGAGACCACTGTTACAGTGGTGCCCAAACGGTAGCCCTCCAGATATTGCCAAACTACAACTCTCAGCATGCCTGGACTGCCCAGGCATGCTGGGAGTTGTAATTCTGTAACATCTGTCCCTTCAGATTTAGCAATTTTCATGACATTTTTGAAAATTGCTGCTCTACTTTGAAGCCCTCTAATTTTTTCAAAAAGCAAAAATATGTCCATTTTATGATGCCAACATAAAGTGGACATATTGTATTTGTGAATAAAAATAAAATTTATTGGGAATATCCATCTTCCTTACAAGTAGAGAGCTTCAAAGTTAGAAAAATGCAACATTTTCAAAGTTTTCATGAAATTTTGGGATTTTTCACGAAAAAACAATCCCAGAATATTCGATAAAAGCGTTTTCACGTTATTCATTCGTAAAGCGACGGTGGTCAGAATTGCGAAAAAGGGCTCAGTCCTTAAGGTGAAAAAGGGCTGCGTCCTTAAGGGGTTAACTGAATGTCAGAACACTAAATGGGTCAGGAAATCAAGAGCACTATTCACACTGGACTCCGAACAAGGAACACACTAGACACCTCACTCAAAGCATGGAGGGACATCAATACCAAAGCCAAATAGGTTCCTAGCCTGTGGACACAATCCACCAAGTGATCAGGATACTGGCCTAGAAGGAAAACAAAAATCCTAAATACAAGCAAACACGGGTACAGGCACAAGACCCACTCACTTCTAGATAGATGTAATAGCACAAGGCTTAGAACAGAATTCTATCCTCAGAGTTGCAGGATCAAATGTAATAGATTTATCTATGTAAAAAATTTTCATGGAGGAGGCCCCTCTTCCCCATCTGTTTTCCCCCTCTGCTCCTTCCGGTATCTTGGCCCCCACCATCGTGTGAAGACTGAACAAAAAGACTTGTGATACAGTTACAGGAAGTTGAGAGACATGAGGACAAGGCACATCCCTCATGATATTTGCTCACTCCCTAAATGCTAGAACATCCCCTAGCAGGGGGCGGGAACTTATGTTAATGACAAAGGTGATATACGCTTGAACGATTTGAAATAAAGCCAGTGGACAGCACACAGAACGCTAATGCACAATGGCTCTGTCTGATTTATTTCTCTATGCTTCGGTATATACATTCTGTACAAGAACGTTGAGTTAATCTACCACACAAATAAGGTTAAAACAGGACTGACATAACGCACAGTGTCACTACAGACTAACGCAACACTAAGCAAATGCAGAATGAACACACAAAAATACTAAAACCCGACAAATGTACTAAAACAAAGCAGGCAAAAATCTATTGTCACGCCGAGCGCTCCGGGTCCCACCGCTTCCCCGGAGCGCTCGCGGCATGCCCGTGTATGCAGCGCTCCGGTCGGCACCGCTGACCGCGAGCGCTGCTTCCATGTCTCCATGGGGACGCGATCCGAGGTACGGGACGTGCCCGCTCTCGGATCGCGCTCCGTGGCTCTCACCTGCCCCGTCCTCCTGTTCAGTCCCAGCACGCGCGGCCCCGCTCTCTAGGGCGCGTGCGCGTCGGGTCTCTCAGATTTAAAGGGCCAGTGCACCATTAATTGGTGCCTGGCCCAATTAGTCCCAAGCACTCCCTACACTATATAAACCCACTTCCCCTTTCTGTCCTTGCCGGATCTTGTTGCCTAGTGCCCTGTGAAAGCGTTTCTGTGTGTTCCATTGCCTGTGTACCCAGACCCTGGCCGTTGCCCCTGAATACGAACCGTTGCTGCCTGCCCAGACCTTCTGCTACGTCCGACCTTGCTCTTGCCTTGTCCCTGTGTACCGCGCCTGTCTCAGCTGTCAGTGAGGTTGAGTCGCTATCGGGTGGAACGACCTGGGGGTTACCTGCCGCTGCAAGTCCATCCAGCTTTGCGGTGGGCTCTGGTGAAAACCAGTAACCCCTTAGATTCCGTTCCCCTGGTACGGCCCACGCCATCACCTCACTGACACAGAGGATCCACCGCCCGTGTCCTCCCTGCATACCAGTCCGGATCCTGACATCTATATATCAAACAGGACATATAACCACGGTTAAAACTCAGGATATGTGCACAGAGACAAAGTTAAGATGATGCCAACATGGCCAGAATACAGGTCTAATCACCAGCACAAAACAGTACCTGAAGAGGCCTTATATATCCTCCCAGTGCTGAAATAGAAGGTTAACTCAGGGAGAATTAACACAAGAAACTGCTCAGACGCAACCTAATGTCTGCATGATGACATCACACAGTTCCTCTATATGGGCATGATGACCTCACACAGTTCCTCCATATAGACATGATGACATCACCCTTCTTATGGCAGGATGGATCCATGCTTTCATGCTGTTTACACCAAATTCTGCCCCTGCCCTCTGAATGTCACAATGAGACTCATCAGACCATACAATGTTCTTCCATCTTCCATTGTCCAATTTTGGTGCCTGTGTGAATTGTAGCCTCAGTTTCCTGTTCTTAGCTGACGGTATTGGCCCCCTGTGTGGTCTTCTGCTGCTGTAGCCCATCTGCTTTAAGGCTGGACATGTTGTGGCATGGTATTCTGTATAGCTTGGTTGTTACCAGTGGTTATTTGAGTTTATGTTGTCTTTCTTTCATTTCGAACCAGTTTGCCCATTCTTCTCAGACATCAAGAAGGCACTTTTGTCCACAGAGTTGCCGCTCACTGGATATTTTCTCTTTTTCTGAAATACTGAGACCAGCCTGTCTTGCACCAACAACCAAGACACATTCCCATAAGGACTCGGTTATTTATTTTTTGAATTTTCGTATTTTTCCTCCTAAAAATCATAACGCTGTAAATTTTCCACCTACAGACTATATATATATATATAACAGACCTATATAAGGACTTGTTATAAAAAAAAAAGCTGCATAAAAGTTTAAGAAAACTTAAGTCCAAAATTGCATATTTTTTGTCACTTTGTATTCCCTAAAAATGTATAAAAAGCGATTAAAAAGTCTCATCAAAACAAAAATACCGATAAAAACTTCAGACCACTGCACAAAAAAAGAGCCCTTGTACATCCCTGTATATGGAAAATGGGATGGGTCAGAAGATGACAATTTTAAACATAATTTTGGTGCAGTAGTAGTTATTTTTTTAGGTAGTAAAATAAAGTAAAACCTATATAAAGTAGGTATCCTTGTAACCGTAGGGACCTACAGAATAAAGATAAGGTGTCATTTTTACCGAAAAGTGCACTGCGTAAAATCGGAAGCCCCAAAAAGTTACAAAACAGCGTTGTTTTTTTTATTTTATTTTGCCCCACACATATTTTTTTCTGGTTTTGCCGTAGATTTTGTGGTAGTGATTGATGTCATTACAAAGTAAAATTGGTGGTGCAAAAAGCAAGCCCTCAAATAGGTCTGTAGGTGGAAAATTTTGAGCATTATGATTTTTTCCGACACCTGCGGTCGCTTATGGATAAGTGGCGTTCCCAATATATTTCCTTTTTGGGTCAGATTGCGGCGGTTAAGATGACTATACTTCCTAAGTTGCTTTATTTTTTGAAACGTTGCCTATTCGGGTGCCGCTCGCTGTCCTGCGTGCATTTCAATCTGCTATATTTCATTTTATCTGGGACGGTAAGAGGCATCGCCTTCCGATGTCGGTTATGCTAGCTAGTCGTAATATGGGGGGTTTATCAGTGCCCAATGTAACTAAATATTATTGGGCAGCTCATTTACTCCACTTAGCTGCTTGGGCTACCTATTGTGCCTATAGTCGCTGGATGGAGCTGGAGAAGCTGTGGTTGGCCCCCTTCCATCCTAACTCGTTTCTCTGGAGCACTCTTCCTTCAGCAGTTCCATCGGGTCCACTGCTTAGGCCCATGTCCTTCTCCAGATATGTCTGGGGGTATTGCTCTAGGAAATTCCAACTCTTCTCCCGTGTATCCCCCAGTAATTTTTTTAAATTTTTTTACCACCCCACTTTCCCTCTGGGCCTGATGTCCCCTATGGTTAGGGACTGGGGGGTAGGGGTCTCTTTTGCTGGGCGGACCTAGTCGACTCTCTCTCTCATACTCTCCTAACCTTTGAGATCCTAGTTTCCCGGTATGGTCTTCCCTCCTCCGAGCGACTTCATTATCTCCAGCTCCGGCATTTCATGCTGTCAACCCTGGGCACTCTTGTAGTTTCTGTGCCTACATCCTTTGAGCGGTTATGCCGTTCGGGGCCACAGACAAAGGGTCTCCTATCAGACATCTATTCTATTATAAATGCTCCTTATGTCTGGGATGCCCCGTCTCATCGTTATATGAGTCGCTGGGAGGAGGTCTTGAACACCACTATTACCCTGCCTCAGTGGAGGATTATATGGGAACTGGCTTCTAAGGCTTCATTTGCACAGCTTATAAAGAAACACAATTTAAGATATTAATGGGTTGGTACCATACCCCTGCTTTGCTAAATAGATTGAACCCGAATATCCCGCCTTAGTGCTGGCGTTATGGGGTGGGGTTGGGTATGGTTTTCCACATATTTTGGTCTTGCCCTCTGATAGTTCCTTATTGGGAAGTGGTTTAGAAGCTGGTGGCGAATGTGCTGGGGATTCGGGTTCCCTTAGACCCCCTCATATACTTACTGTTTCTCCCCTGTAGGTTGCTAGCCAAGCGCCCCTTTAAGTTGTTTATGCACATTGCCTTGGCGGCGAAAACTCTCATTGCAAAATGTTGGAAGTGCACTCTGCCTCCCTTGGAGATGGATCTGCTGGCAAGGGTTAGACTGGGTTCACACCACGTTTTTCAAATACGGTTACCGTCTACGGTTTTCCGCTAAAAAAACGTATGGCAAACTGTATACAACCGTATGACTCCAAATTAAAACGTATACATTTTTTCCCCGTACGGTTCTATCCGTTTGCATCAGTTTTTGCCAACGGTTTTGCTATTTTGTTGGAATTAGTTTTCCAGCAATTTAATGAAGTTACTATTGTTCTATTGAAATTCCAATCTGCGCATGTGTCAACTCCAAAAACGGACTAGAAAAACCGTGTGCAACCGTATTCTGAAATTCTGTGTACGGTTCTCATAGACAACAATGTTAAAAGAACCGCATATGGTTCGCATACGGTTTTCCAACCGGAAACGTGGTCGACAGCGTTTTTGCCTACGGTTTAAAAATCGGCAAAACCGTATCTGAGGCAAAACGGATGCAACCGTACACAACATTTGGAATACTGTTTACAATGCGTTCTCTATGCATACGGTTTCGGATACGGTCGTATACGTTTTTTTGCGGAAAACCGTTTACGGTTACCGTATTTGAAAAACGTGGTGTGAACCCAGCCTTAGGGAGATTCGCTCCCTTGAATCCCTTACAGCCTCCCTTAATAATACCCTACCTGTGTTTCTGTCTGTGTGGGAACCATGGGATAGCTTCGTAGACAGGCAACCCCTTTAGCTTCCCCCTTCCTTGTGTTGGGGGACTTAACCATCTCCCCCCCCACTCACCCCCTTGTTTTCTCCCTCTCTTGGTTTCCTTGTCTTTTGTGTTTGAGGAGTCCTTGTCCTTGTCTGTTTTGTCGTGTTGGGATTTCCTTCTCTTCTTTACCTTTAATTTTTATTGGAGCGTTCCTCTGATGAGATATTGAGAGTAGCCTCCCTGGGTTTACTCTGGACTCTTATGGTTGCCTATGCACTATCTTGTTTAATGCTACCCAAATGTTTGCTCTGTTACGGACTTCTTGTATCTCACTGATTTTTCATGGTGTGATTCTGTTTTTGTATTGTACACTTTTGAAAACTTTAATAAAAATTTACAGTAAAAAAAAAAAAAAAAAAGAAATGCACATGGAACTGCACTAAAGACATTTTGGACACAACAATGTGACACTTACCAGTCAATCATGTATATGAATCTGCATTCTCGGGTCCGTACAGTGTCCAGCATCGGCCCCTCACGGATGAAGAATGAGCACGAGCAGTGTTATTTCTCCTCAGTGCTGCACTCTGGTGGACAATGGTTATGACATCACATGTGTGACACGCTGCTCCTCCTGGGAGTTCTATTTCAGTAGTGTTGCTCTCTGATTTGCTGAAAAAAAAGCTTTTTAACATATTCTGCATGACTGTTATCTAAGCGATTTTTGGCAATTTTTATAAAAATAGCGCTACTAATAGCGTGGGTGAATTATATTTGTTTCTCCTAACCAGACACTCAGTATTTGTAATATCATTTGGCGGCCCCAACAGCCTGGGCCCATAGGTTTCTTACACAGATCAGTGCGGCTCCAGGAGGCTCAATGAGCAATGAACATCGCTGGCTGCCGGGACGTCTGACGAGTGACGCCTCTGAAGTTGCCAGTTTAACCCCTTAAGGTCCCAGGACGTACTAGTACGTCGTGGTGTTTCTCCGGTCTCTGCCGCGCCCCGGGCAGAGATCGGAAGCGGATGCCTGCTGAAATGCTTCAGCAGGCATCCAGGGCAAACGCCGAGGGGGGCCATGTAGGCCCCCCATGTCGGCGATCGCCGCAAATCGCAAGGGAAATCGCCCTTGCGATCTGCGGCGATACCGGGCTGATCGGGTCTCTGGGACCCGACCACCCGGTAATTTTGCATGATCCCTTGTTGTCACAGACAGCCAGGACCATGCTAACGTATAGGAGCGAGGTGGCAAGCCTGCCACCTCCTCCTATTCCCTGCGATCCGTCGGTTAGTTAACCGTCCAATCGCAGGGGGGGGGGGGGCGGTTACTTCCTCCCGTCCTGCCCGGCCCCTTGAAGTCCGGAGAGGACGGGAGGAAGACCGGAGGACGCGGCGGGGGACGGGGGAGTGCTGGGGACCGGCCCCGGTACTTACCTCGTCCCTGAAGACCCGGATCCCGGCGAGGAAGATGGCGGCGGCGGCGACAGGTGAGTTGATCTTCAGCCGCGGTCGGGCCCTTTACAGCAATGCACGTCGCCGTAAAGCGACATGCATTGCTGTAATGGGACCCTGTAAACTACAACTCCCAGCATGCCCAGACAGCCCTTGGCGTCTGGGCATGCTGGGAGTTGCAGTTTTGCAACATCTGGAGGTCCACAGTTTGGAGACCACTGTGCCCTTCCAGATGTTGCAAAACTACACATCCTCAGCATGCCCTTACTGTCCAGGCATGCTGGGAGTTGTAGTTCTGTAACATCTGGCCCTTCAGATGTTGCAGAACTACAACTCCCAGCATGCCTGGACAGTTTTGGCATACTGGGGGTTGTAGTTTTGCAACATCTGGAGGGCTGCGGCTGGGACACCACTACACAGTGGTCCCCAAACTGTTCTCCTCCAGCTGTTACGTAACCACTACTCCCAATATGCCCTTCGGCTGCCGGGGCATGCTGGGAGTTGTGGTTTTGCAACAACTGGAGGCACACTGGTTGGGAAACATTGTCTGTTTCCTAACTCAGTGTTTCCCAACCCGTGTGCCTCCAGCTGTTGCAAAACTATAACTGCCAGCATGCACTGATAGACTGTGCATGCTGGGAGTTGTAGTTTTGCACCAGCTGGAGGTCTCCCCCTGTGAATGTACAGGGTACATTCACATGGGCAGGGGGCTTACAGTGAGTATCAGGCTGCAAGTTTGCGATGCAGCAAATTTTGCGCGGCAGCTCAAACTCGTAGCGGGAAACTCGCTGTAATCCCCCGCCCGTGTGACTGTCCCCTAAAAACACTACACTACACTAACACAAAATAAAATAAAAAGTAAAAAACACTACATATACACATACCCCTACACAGCCCCCCTCCCCTCCCCAATAAAAATGAAAATGCCACTGTTTCCAAAATGGAGCCTCCAGCTGTTGCAAAACAACAACTCCCAGTATTGCCGGAAAGCCGTTGACTGTCCAAGCATGCTGGGAGTTTTGCAACAGCTGGAGGCACCCTGTTTGGGAATCGTTGGCGTAGAATACCCCTATGTCCACCCCTATGCAAATCCCTAATTCAGGCCTCAAATGCGCATGGCGCTCTCTCACTTCGGAGCCCTGTCGTATTTTAAGGCAACAGTTTAGGGCCACATATGGGGTATCGCCGTACTCGGCAGAAATTGCCTAACAAATTTTGGGGGGCTTTTTCTCCTTTCACCCCTTATGAAAAGGGGAAGTTGGGGTCTACACCAGCATGTTGGTGTAAAAAAAAAATTTTTTACACTAACATGCTGGTGTTGCCCTATACTTTTAATTTTGACAAGAGGTAAAGGGGAAAAAAGCCCCCCAAAATTTGTAATGCAGTTCCTCCCGACTACAGAGATACCCCATATGTGGGCGCAAAGTGCTCTGGAGGCGCACAACAAGGCCCAGAAGGGAGAGTGCGCCATGTACATTTGAGGTGATTTGCACAGGGGTGGCTGATTGTTACAGCGGTTTTGACAAACGCAAAAAAGAAAAAAAAACATCATGTGACCCCATTTCGGAAACTACACCCCTCACAGAATGTAATGAGGGGTGCAGTGAGAATTTACACCCCACAGGTGTCTGACGGATCTTTGGAACAATGGGCTGTGCAAATAAAAAAATTTGTACAGCCCACTGTTCCAAAGATCTGACAGACACCAGTGGGGGGTAAATGCTCGCTGTACCCCTTGTTACGTTCCTCAAGGGGTCTAGTTTCCAAAATGGTATGCCATGTGGGGGTTATTTTGCTGTCCTGGCACCATAGGGGCTTCTTAAATGTGACATGCCCCCGAGCAAAATTTGCTCTCAAAAAGCCAAATATGACTCCTTCTCTTCTGAGCATTGTAGTTCGCCCGTAATGCACTTCATGCCAACTTATGGGGTACCTCCATACTCAGAAGAGATGGGGTTACAAATTTTGGGGGGTATTTTCTGCTATTAACCCTTGCAAAAATGTGAAATTTGGGGGGAAACACACATTTTTTTACATATGCAAAAGTCGTGAAACACCTGTGGGGTATTAAGGCTCACTTAATTCCTTGTTACGTTTCTCATGGGGTCTAGTTTCCAAAATGGTATGGCATGTGTTTTTTTTTTGCTGTTCTGGCACCATAGGGGCTTCCTAAATGCAACATGCCCCCCAAAAACCATTTCTGAAAAACGTACTCTCCAAAATCCCCTTGTCGCTCCTTCGCTTCTGAGCCCTCTACTGCGCCCGCCGAACACTTTACATAGACATATGAGGTATGTCCTTACTCGAGAGAAATTGGGCTACAAATACAAGTATAAATTTTCTCCTTTTACCCCTTGTAAAAATTCAAAAATTGGGTCTACAAGAAAATGCAAGTGTAAAAAATGAAGATTGTGAATTTTCTCCTTCACTTTGCTGCTATTTCTGTGAAACACCTAAAGGGTTAAAACGCTGACTGAATGTCATTTTGAATACTTTGGGGGGTGCGGTTTTTATAATGGGGTCATTTGTGGGGTATTTCTAATGGGAAGACCCTTCAAATCCACTTCAAACCTGAACTGGTCCCTGAAAAATAGTGAGTTTGAAGATTTTGTGAAAAATTCGAAAATTGCTGCTGAACTTTGAAGCCCTCTGATGTCTTCCAAAAATAAAAAAAAGTCAATTTTATGATGCAAACATAAAGTAGACATATTGTATATGTGAATAAAATAAAATAAATATTTGGAATATCCATTTTCCTTACAAGCAGAGAGCTTCAAAGTTCGAAAAATGCTAAATTTTCACATTTTTCATCAAATTTTGGGATTTTTCACCAAGAAAGGATGCAAGTTACCACAAAATTTTACCACTACGTTAAAGTAGAATATGTCACGAAAAAACAATCTCGGAATCAGATTGATAAGTAAAAGCATTCCAGAGTTATTAATGTTTAAAGTGACAGTGGTCAGATGTTCAAAAAATGGCCGGGTCCTAAGGTGTAAAATGGCTGGGTCCTTAAGGGGTTAAGATCAGGCAGCATGGGCCGAGACTGAAATACATCAGTGATCCCCTGTGGCTGTCAGGGCATGCTGAGAGTTGTAGTTTTGCAACAGCTGGACGGACGTCTGACGGAAGGGGGGGGGAGGGGAAAGGATAAAGCAATGTGGGCTTTGAAAAACACCACACATAATTCATAACCTCAGCCCAAGCCTTGGAACAGAAAATTTTTGTTTGAGGTTTTTTCTGGCCAGATAAAAAAAAAACACCAAAAAACTGCTCCCTCATTTCTTTTCTCCCAAGTTGCCATCTTTGTGGTCTTTTTGTCAAAAACACTGGGGGAGATATATCAAAATCTGTGAAGAGGAAAAGTTGCTAAGTTGCCCATAACAACCAATCAGATTGCTTCTTTCATTTTTTTAAAAGCCTCTGATTGGTTGCTATGGGCAACTGGTCAACTTTTCCTCCTCACAGGTTTTCATACATCTCCCCCAATGTGTATTATTATGATAGACGTTTGCCCCCTCCACCGGCTTTTCTTAAAGGGGTAGTCCAGTGGTGAAAAACGTATCCCCTATCCTAAGGATAGGGGATAAGTTTGAGATCGCGGGGGGTCCGACCCCTGGGGGCCCCTGTGATCTCTCTGTACGGGGGCCAGGCTCTCCGCCGAGATAGCGGGTGTCGACCTCTGCACGTAGCGGCGGCCGACACGCCCCCTCAATACATCTCTATGGCAGAGCCGTAGATTGCCAAAGGCAGCGCTTTGGCTCTGCCATAGAGTTGTATTGAGGGGGCTTGTCGGCCGCCGCTTCGTGCAGAGGTTGACACGCCCCCTTCCCGCGGGCTGTCGGGGCTCCGTACAGGAGATCGCAGGGGGCCCCAGCGGTCGGACCCCCCCGCGATCTCAAACTGATCCCCTATCCTTAGGATAGGGGATAAGTTGTTCACCACTGGACTACTCCTTTAAGTCATGTGATCACAAGTCGTGTGACTCTTTCATCATGTGACTCAAGGATTTCGAGTGAAAAATTGAAAAACGTCAAAACTTAATGTGGTGTCAGACGGGGTAATGTGTGATTAACCATTTTGTGACGCCAGGGTGTGGTTGACCTACACACCACCTGAGGTAGACCAGCTTCTCCTGTGCCAGGCACGGAGCAAATAATTACTCCGACGCAAGGTTACGGATAACTGGTTTGCTTTACTGAGGTTGAAAAGATGGTACAATCCATTACAGCTCAGATTAGCGTGAAGGAGTTGCAGGGTGAATTTAGGGAAGCTTATCAGCTTGCTGGGACTTATAGTTGATTGTGCTGTATATGACTGACTTGACTTGTATGCAGCCCACGCTTTACGGGAGTTACTTTGATTGGAATTATATCCCCAGACTGTAGGCTTACCGCAAGGCTTTGACTTTCACCTGGGTAGTGGGGTTAACTGGTAGTAGATGCCTGGTTGCTGGACTAGGCCTCAGGCCTCCTTTCAGATCTACCTCACAGACAGACTTCATCCTCACCAAACTGTACCTCAGCAAAGAACTGAACCCTGAACTCTAGCTACAGTATACAAGGAGACAATTTAGAGCATTCCCATTGGCCAGATAAGTCACATGTTCACCTCTTCATATTCCCCTTAACAACAAGGTCCTTAGCAACAAGAGATTTAAGGCAACAAGTGCATAGAAAATACAAATAAATTAACCTTTATATGACAGTACATTATATTATGAAATATAGAGAGTTCTAAGGAGAGTAGGCCCATGATGGACATTGAAGCAGCATCTGCCACACAGGATGGGCAGGAGTACAGAAGAACACCTAATTCTGTACTGGGTCACCACAATAATAAAAAAAAAGAAACAACCATACTCTCAGCATCCCACAAATTTGATAGCCTAAAAATGCCATAAAAGGATGAATAAAACCCTATTAGTGTTAAAATGATTCCCAACTTATAGAGGTTTTAATTTGTTTTACTTCTGTTAAAAAATTATAACTTTTCGCACAAAAATTAGTTTGTGTAAAATTGTCATTTTCTGACCCTATTACTTTTTTTTATTTTTCGTATACGGGGATGTGTGAGGGTTAGTTTCTTTGCGCTGTGATCTGTACTTTTTATCGGTACCATTTTGGTTTTAACAGGACTTTTTGATCCCTTTTTATAATTATTTTTTTGGACCGTGTGGTTGTTGAGCAGTTTAAATGACATTATCTTTTTTATTTGGACACTTACACACACGGCAATACCACATATGTTTATGTTTAATTTGTTGACATTTTTTTTTTTCAATGTCAAAAGGGGGGGGGGAGTGATTTAAACTTTTAATAGGGAAGGGGTTGTTTACTTTTTTTTTTTTTTACACTATTTTATAGTCCAGACTATTTTATTTATCTTTAGATTGCATACACTGTTCAAGACTATGCCATAGCATAGCATTCATCAGTGTTATCGGTGCTCTGCTGCACTAGCCTGACTTGGCTGACTGGAGCTTCAGAGCAACAATAGGACGGCAAGGTGGCAGGTGAGGGCCCTCCTGCTGTCCTCTAAGCTGATTGGGACACTGCGGTTTTACTGTGGGGGTCACGATCAGCTCCGCTGAGCTGCCGTGACTGTTTTATTTTATATGTGATCAACTTTGATAGAGTCGTCTAAGGGGTTAATGCCAGCCTTCACCGCGATCGGTGATGTCCGGCATTAGCCACGGGTCCCGACGGCTGATAGCCACCGGGACCACCCTGCTATGACGCAGGGTCAGCTCCTGAGCGCGCATCATAGAAGGGGAGCAGGCGCAGGGCGTACAGGTACGCCCTTCGTCCTTGAGGTGTTAAACTTCAGCAAGTTGTCTTGACTACGTCTATATGCCTAAATGCATTGAGTTGCTGCTATGGTTGCCACTTTTCTTGCCAAAAAAAAATTCCGGCCATGCTCATTTGCGTAGTTAATTATATATGCGTGACATCACAGGATACACATATGCGGGGAAAATTTTGTCCTATTCTGACCCCTATAAACTTTTTTTTATTTCTCCTTATACAGGCCTGTATGAGGGCTTATTTTTTTGCGCCTCGGTCTGTATTAACAGAACCATTTTTGTTTTGATGTGACTTTTTGATCACTTTTTTTTTTTAAGTTCAAGTGTTTCAATTAGTTACTAACTACAACTCCCAGCGTGCCCTGATACAGCCTGTGGCTCAGCAGCTTCCCCAAACAAAAACTACAACTCCCAGCATGTTGGACTATACAGTAGTATATAGTATAGGTCAGTGTTTCCCAACCTGTAGGTTACCTAGCCGAATAGGCATAGGTAGCCCTGACTGTGGGGACGAAAGGGTTAAGAAGCAGGAAGCAGACAGTAACCCTCCCACTCCAGCACCTGCAGGCAGCTCTCCCTCTTGTGTTCCAGCATCCAAGGTGAGAGTATCCCCTGTGATGGCTGACGAGCAGTTTTGGTGTGGGTTCCGGGAGCAGGTGCTGGCTGATGCTTCCCTTATCCCCCGCATTTTAGCGGAGCTCGGGGACGCTGCTGCGGTACGTGCCCCGGCTCCTGTTAGCTCCCCTATTGCAGCCCCTGTTACTATGTTGTCGGCTCCGGCCCCGCGGGGCCGACGTACTTCTAGACAGAGGCGTCCCCCCTCCAGGCTTAGCCCCAGTCCCCCTCACCTTCCTAGCGGTGCCCGGCATGCTGGGGAGGCCACGCGCACGGCACCTGGATCCCGGGCCTCCGCTGGCAGCGTGGGTCCGGCGAGGTGTCGGGCGGTAGCTCCGCCCCTTCCGGTTTCGGCTCCCAGCACTTCCCGGCGCGATTTCTCAGCTTTAGCAAGTGCTGAGTCTCGCTCTTCAGTTGTACGCCAGGTAATGGGTGCACAGGCCTCCCATAACTCACAGGCATCCTCCTCAGCTGATGAGGTGCCTGGTACCCCCCCCTGTTTTCCCGGGTCCCAGTGTGATTACAATAGCAGGCAGTAGCTCTACTAGTCTCCCTGAAAATGCCCCCTTGCTGCCTGCTGCAATAGAATCTATGGATGTGGGTAGTGAGCCTTTATTTGAAGATGCTGTAGAGGTGGTGGGGGTGGGGCAGGGGTTGCTGCCTCCTGTCTCTCAGGCTACATTTTTAACCCCTGCACTGCAGCTATCTAGTGCCCCCAGCTCCTTGCATAACCCCCCCCTCCTGTAAATGACGGGATTCCGAAGGAGGATTCCTCGGTTTCATACGTGTCTTTTGACCGGGCAGTGGCATTAGTGCGGGGAGCGGGGCCTGCGGCCTTAATGGCGAAGTCCGATATTGAATCGGCTTTTCGCTTTCTCCCTGTACATCCGGAGTGTTTTCATTTGTTGGGTTGTCGTATGGATGGTGATTTCTATTATGATGTTTGTTTGCCCATGGGTTGTTCTATCTCATGTCACTATTTCGAAATGTTCAGTACGTTTTTGGAATGGGTAGTACGTTTTGAGACGGGCTGTTCATCGGTGATTCACTATTTGGACGACTTTTTGTTTGTTGCCCCTGCGGGTTCCCCCAGATGTGGTTTCCTGTTAAGTACTTTTCGTTTTTTGATGCAACGTTTTGGTGTTCCGCTGTCTGCGGATAAGACGGAAGGTCCGGCCACGGTAATGTCTTTTTTGGGTATTGAGATTGATTCGGTGGCTATGGTTTTTCGCTTGCCTTCTGCCAAGTTGGAGATTATGTTGCAATGGGTTGAATGTTTTTGTGAGGCGAAGAAAGTTACTCTTCGGCAGATGCAGGTGCTCTTGGGGCACTTGGTTTTTGCCTGTCGGGTAATGCCGATGGGTAGAGTTTTTTCTAGACGTTTGTCTTTGGCGACCAGGGGAGTTGCCCTCCCTGGTCACCGGATCCGTATCTCTTGGTGCCTGAGGTCTGATTTGTTGGTGTGGCGGGAGTTCCTGCGGTGTTACAATGGCCATCCCTGTTGGCAGGCAGAGGAGGTCTGCAGCGGTGAACTGCAGCTTTTCACGGATGCTGCAGGGTCGGTTGGTTTTGGAGCCTTTTTTGCTGGTGAGTGGTGCGCGGAGGCGTGGCCACCGGATTGGGAAGAGAGGGGTTGGTGCCGTTATTGACGTTATTGGAACTTTTTCCTATCATTGTGGCTGTTGAGCTGTGGGGTGGTCGTTTTAGTAACCAAAGGGTTTGTTTTTGGACGGACAATGCGAGTGTGATGCATTGCATTAATGGCTTGTCTTCCTCTTCTCTTCCTGTTTTGTCGCTTTTACGTCACTTGGTTCTTCGTTGTTTGGAATTCAATATTTGGTTCCGGGCTCGGCATGTCCCGGGTGTTGATAATGTTATTGCTGATTCTTTGTCTCGCTTTCAGTTCCAGGACTTCAGGAGGTTGTGCCCGATGGCAGAGCTGGAGGGTCGACCGTGCCCGCCTTTGGTCTGGGGCCTAGTGACAGGAGATTGATGCCATTGCTGGAATCGTCGATGGTGGCCTCTACGTGGTCAGGACATGGTAAGGCGTGGAAGGAGTGGTGTCTTTTGGTGTCTGGGCGAAATGTGTCTGGGTGTTCTGATTCGAGATTGGAGGTAACTGTGGACTACTTATTGTCATTGCGCGCTTCAAATTTTTCTGCTTTAGTGGCGCGGCGCAGGCTGGCGGGGGTTAGTTTTTATTTTCGCTTGCTGGGATGGGAAGATGTTACAAAACGTTTTTTGATTCAGCAATCACTGAAGGGATGGCAGCGTACTCATGTCCGCAGGGAACAGCGGCGCCCGGTTTCTTATCCTTTGCTTGTCTCGCTAGTACAGGCATCGGTCAGTTGCTGTTGTTCTCCTTTTGAATCTGCCTTATACTACGCTGCTTTTTGTGTTGCGTTTTTTGGTGCTCTGCGGGTTGGGGAGCTGGTTCCTTCCGCTAAGCAGGGTTCTGGTGGGTTGCTTTTTGAGGATGTGGTTTGCTCCAACGGTGTTTTGCAGCTGCGTATTCGACGGTCAAAAACCGATCAGGCGGGAACAGGAGCTTGGATTCGCCTTCAGTCGGTTGATGGCCCAGCTTGCCCGGTGCGGGCTGTCTCCGCCTATTTATTGCTTCGTGTTTCTGGCAGATAATTTTTCTCTCATGCTGATGGTTCGGCTTTATCCCGTTTTCAATTCCAGTCGCTGTTCAAGCGATGTCTGCAATACGCGGGGCCCCCCCCTTCCGAATTCGGAACACATTCCTTTCGGATTGGGGCGGCTACGGAAGCGTCCAGGGCAGGATTGTCCGTGTCTGATATTCAGCGTATTGGGCGTTGGCGCTCGGATTGCTATGCTGATGATGTGCGCCCTGAATTGTTGCTTTAACCTGTTTTTTCCTTTTAGATCCTCCGGTTGCTACGGTTGTGTTCTTGGGCCACTCCTATGTTCATCGGGCGGCACAGCGAGCGGCCTGCCGCCCTGGAGGGAGATCGTTGGGTTTCCATCAGGTCGATGCCCAATGGAGGGGAATTCCAGGTATGAGATGGCCTCAAGTGCTTTCGGAGACGGTGGACCTGTCCGATAGGCTGAGATCGGGAGTTGTTTTGGTTGTCCACGCGGGTGGCAACGACCTATGTTTCACTAGGGTCCCCGAGTTGATAACCATTATGAAAGCAGATGTGGAGCGGCTCAGGGTTTTTTTCTCCGAGATGGTTCTGGTGTGGTCGGAGATTGTTCCGCGGGTCAAATGGCAGGGTGCCAGGGATGCAGAGGCAATTGAGCGGTCCCGCCGTTTAGTTAACTCCAGGATGGCGAGGTTTGTTCGGTCTAAGGGCGGAGTGGTGGTTAGGCACAGGGAGCTTGAAGGGGATAATAGGAGGTTTATGATCAGCGATGGTGTCCACCTCAACGATATTGGGCTGGACATCTTCCTTTCTGGTCTTCAAGATGGCGTTGAACAGGCCCTTTTTGTATTGAGTGGGGGTCGGAGCTCCGTGTAGGAGTACACGGGCTCCTTCTGTGGCGTAAAGGAAGATTATTTTGGGAGTGTTAAGGTGCCGAAGGCAGCACATGCACGCTGTGGAGACAGTGGGGCATACTGCTTCGGCTGAAGCAGTACTTCGGCAATAAAAGTTGTGTATTTCATGGTTACTGCTATGCAGTGTTATATTTATTTAACAGAGTTACATATATTTAAATAAATGAGCTGTGACCACCACCCAGCCCACTTAAAAGGTTCATGAGTGTCAGTGTTTTATTTCAGAGTGGGAGAATTTAGATTTAAGATCTGTTTAGAAGGTTTGTCCATACAGTCAGGGGTGTCTCCAGCTGTTGCAAAACTACAACTCCCAGCATGCCCGGACAGCCAACGGCTGTCCGGGCATGCTGGGAGTTGTAGTCTTGCAATAAGTGGAGTTGCTCTGGTTTGGGAAACACTGGTATAGGTTATGGTGCAAGATTCCGGGGTTGGGGGATTGGTTGGATAAATACCGGCCATTGCATTGCCGGTATTTTTAATATAAAAGCACCGGCAGGGTGGCCAAAATACCGTCTGTGACAGTAAAATACCAGCCAGGTGGTGGTAACCCTAGTTGCTGCCATGTGATTGGCCTAAGTGTAGGTGAGCAGAAACAGCAGCCGACATAATAGACATGAGGATGGGTTAACATAGGGGGACATTTATCAAAACCTGTGCAAAGGAAAAGCTGACCAGTTGCCCATAGCAACCAATCAAATCGCTTCTTTCACTTAAAAAAAAAAAAAAATGGTCTAAACTGAAAATGAAAGAAGCGATCTGATTGGTTGCTATGGGCAACTGGTCAACTTTTCATCTGCATAGGTTTTGATAAATCTCCCCCATAGATACTATACAGGGAATGGAGACTTAGGGTACGTTCACACGTGCAGATTTTCAGCGGATTTTACGCTGCGGATCCGCTGGTGAAGGCCCGCTCTATGCTGGCTTTACATGTGCCTGCTCGTAGTGGCGATACGCCGCTACCAGCAGGCACACTGTGATTGCGAGTCGCAGTATACTCGCACATCGCGGGAGCTCTCTGCCTAGCTCAGAGGAGGGAGAGCAGCGACGTGCGAGTACGCCCGCAGAGGTGTATTGCCGCTACCAGCAGGCACATGTAAAGCCAACATAGAGCGGGGCCTTCACCAGCGGATCCGCAGCTAAATACGCTGCGAAAATCCGCGCGTGTGAACATACCCTTAGGACCAGGGGACCATAAGGCCTCATTCACACGGAGGAATTTCCGAGCGGAATCCAGCAGAAAAAAATCTGGCTTGGAATTTCCATTGCAGCAGAGTCCCATTGTTTTCAAGGAATTCTGCTGCACCATGCATGGCAATTCCTTCTGCGGGATATGCACAGAGTCTTTGGAGATGGCGCATTTCCGAACGGTCCTAGCGCCAGAATGTTCTGCGGGTGCCCCCTGTCTGCGGAAAAAATTACACCAGAATCCTGGCACATATGCAATAGTAAATTAGTGCCCACACATGTCCCCTCAAACACAAGGGGGTGCATGTGGATAATTCAAATATGAACAGGTTAAAGGAGTACTCCTGTGAAAACCTTTTTTCTTTTAAATCAACTGGTGGCAGAAAGTTAAACATATTTGTAAATTACTTCTATTAAAAAATCTTAATCCTTCCATTACTTATTAGCTGCTGAATGCTACAGAGGAAATTCCTTTCTTTTTGGAACACTGATGACATCACGAGCACAGTGCTCTCTGCTGACATCTCTGTCCATTTTAGCAACCATGCATAGCAGATGTATGTTAAGGGCAGCATGGTGGCTCAGTGGTTAGCACTGCTTCCTTGCAGTGCTGGGGACTTGGGTTCAAATCCCACTAAGGACAACAATAAATAAAGCGTTATTATAATAACGTCAGCAGAGAGAACTGTGGTCATGATGTCATCAGAGAGTATTCCAAAAAGAAAAGAATTTCCTCTGTAGTATTCAGCAGCTAATAAGTACAGGAAGGATTAAGATTTTTTAATAGAAGTAATTTACAAATATGCTTAACTTTCTGCCACCAGTTGATTTAAAAGAAAAAAGGTTTTCACCGGAGTACCCCTTTAACACAAGGAATACTTTTGCTGTTCTGCGGTTTTATATCAAACTATATGTAGTCGTAGCTGATATCTCGACATTTATATTCCTTGCCTACGTTGTAGTTTAGCGTCTTGCTCTCTGCTGCCACCTCTGTCCATGTCAGGAACTGATCAGAGAGATTTGTTATGGGGATTTGCTGCTGCTCTGGACAGTTCCTGACACAGACAGAGGTGGCAGCAGAGAGCACTGTGGTCAGACTGGAAAGAACTACACAACTTCCTCTTGAGCATACAGCAGCTGATAAGTACTGGAAGGGTTAGATTTTTTATGTAGACGTAATTTACAAATGTGTTTAGCTTTCTGGCACCAGTACATAAAAAAAAATCCCACCGGAGTATCCCTTTAACAAGTGACAGAACTGTGGAAGTTAAAAATAAATAAAAATTAAAATTTAAAATAAAAAGTCAGGCATAACCACATTTAAAAAAAAAAAAAAAAAAAAAAAAAAAAAACTTTATTGCAAGATAAAGACAATTTTGATATAAAGTGGTTTCCTAAATTTTGTCATACAAAAGCAGGGGGTATATCAAACAAGGTGGCAGCTTCCGGTCAGTAATAGTTCACATGTACATGTTTAAAAGGGGTTATCCAGGAATAAGAAAACAGAGCTAACTTCTTTCAAAAACCGCTCCCCGACTGTCTCCAGGTTGGGTGTGGTTCTGCAGCTCAGTTCCATTGAAGTGAATAGAGCCCAGTTGTAATACCACACACAACCTGGGGACAGACTGGGAGCAGTTTTTGAAAGAAATATGCTTTGTTTTTCTACTCCTGGATAACCCCCCTTTAACATGTAGCCGGTCTTAGTCCTAATCTTCACATACAATTGGTTATCTATACCAGTGGTTTCCAAACAGTGTGCCTCCAGCTGTTGCAAAACTACAACTCCCAGCATTCCCGGACAGCCAAAGGCTGTCCAGGCATGCTGGGAGTTGTAGTTTTGCAACAGTTGGAGGCACATATTTTGGAAATCACTGATGTATACTTTAGTATGTACATATTGATATATATATATACAGGATCGGGGATAAGTGTCTGATAGCGGGGGTCTGATCGATGGGGCCCCCGCAATCTCCTTTATGGGGCTCCTACTTACCCATCTTCGGCCCACCTTCCTGAGCATGGGCAAGTGACAGCCTACTCTACCAATCACTGGCTGCAGAGATGTCCCGCCTCAGCCTGTAATTTGCTGAGTGGGCCCTCACTTACCTACGTCCAGGGAGGTGGGGCCGGAGCGCACCAAGGACGGTTAAGTAGGACGGGTCCCATACAGGAGCTCGTGAGTGGCCCCAGTGGTCAGACCCCTAGATTAGACACTTATGCCCTATCATGTGGATGGGGGATAAGTGTCTGATAAGTTCAGTTCCCCGGTGTACCCCTTTAAGGAAATAGCTATTTCCCTGTATGAGTTCTTTGATGTTGAAGGAGACGTGATGGGCAGGTGAAACCTTTCCCACATTCTGGGCATGAAAATCGCTTCTCTCCTGTGTGAATTGTTTGATGCTCAATAAGATTGTATTTCCGAGAAAAAGATTTCCCACACTCTGAGCATGGAAATGGCTTCTCCCCTGTGTGACATGTAAGATGCTGAAGAAGATGTGATTTCTGAGTAAAACGTTTCTCACATTCTGGGCAGGAAAATGGCTTCTCCCCTGTGTGAGTCCGTTGATGCTTAACAAGATGTGATGTCTGAGTAAAACATTTCCCACATTCTGGGCACGGAAATGGCTTCTCCCCTGTGTGGCATATAAGATGTTTAAGAAGGTTTGATTTCTGAGAAAAACATTTGCCACATTCTGAACATGAAAATGGTTTAGTTCCTGAGTGAGTTCTCTCATGTCTAACAAGCAGTAATTTTTGAGAAAAACATTTCCCACATTCAGGACATGGAAATGGCTTCTCCCCCGTGTGAGTTCTTTGATGTTCCTCAAGACGTCTTTTCACAATAAAGCATTTGCCACATTCTGAACATGAAAACGGTCTCTCCCCCGTGTGAGTTTTTTTATGTTTAACAAGAGTTGATTGTTGAGCGAAACAATTACCACATTCGGAACATGCAAATGGCTTGTCCCCTGTGTGAGTTTTCTGGTGTTGAGCAAGATGGGATCTTGATCTGAAGCATTTGCCACATTCCAAACATGCAAACGGCTTCTCCCCCGTGTGAGTTCTTTGATGTTTAATTAGATCTGATGTATGAGTAAAACATTTACCACATTCAGAACATGAAAATGGCTTTGTCCCGGAGTGTGTTCTCAGATGGCCCACGAGAGAGGATTTCACATTAAAACATTTGCCACATTCTGTACATGAAAATGGCTTCTCTCCTGTGTGAGTTCTTAGATGATCAACAAGGCTTGATTTTACAGTAAAGCATTTCCCACATTCTGAACATGAAAATAGTTTTCCTGTGTGAATTCTCTTATGCCTAGCAAGCTCTGATCTCCCACTAAAACATTTATCACATTCTGAACAAGAATATGCCTTTTTCCCTGTACGAGATCTCCGCTGTTGAACCAGATTTAGGTTGCCCTTTGTGTGAGCTCTTTGATTTTCATCACTTCTTCTGTAATTTTCAGTCTGTGGTGAATCAGAAGATAGATTATCCGAGATCATGACATACTCGTCATATGTATCTAGTGGGATATGATCCTCTGCTTTATAATGTGAAGATATAACTGATCTCCTGGTACAGTCATCTGCCAAGAATAAAACAGATTTTAACATGTTTAAATAATATAAAATGTTAAAGAAGAGATGTAACAACTAGAGATGAGCGAACTTACAGTAAATTCGATTCGTCACGAACTTCTCGGCTCGGCAGTTGATGACTTTTCCTGCATAAATTAGTTCAGCTTTCCGGTGCTCCGGTGGGCTGGAAAAGGTGGATACAGTCCTAGGAGACTCTTTCCTAGGACTGTATCCACCTTTTCCAGCCCACCGGAGCACCTGAAGGCTGAACTAATTTACGCAGGATAAGTCATCAACTGCCGAGCCGAGAAGTTCGTGACGAATCGAATTTACTGTAAGTTCGCTCATCTCTAGTAACAACTTAGCTGTCAGATACCCTATCCATCATTAGGATAGGGGATAAGTTGTTACATCCCAGAGTTATCCTTTAATATAATTTTCAAGGTTATAACATTTATGCAAAAAAAACAAAAAAAAATTACAAAAAAATATACAAATTAGCAAAATTAATATGTTGACCATAGCAACAACCTAACAGCAAAGCAAGGACCAGTAGATCTCTATTAGACCAATAACCAGTGGTCTATTGTATGCAGCTGCCCAGGCAAGGAACTCTCTGGCTATAAATCTCCAGATCCCAGAGTTTTTGTGATGATATTAAAGGGGTTCTCCGGTGCCTAAACATCTTATCCCCTATCCAAAGGATAGGGGATAAGATGCCTGATCGCGGGAGTCCCGCAGCTGGGGACCCCCGGGATCATGCACGTGGCACCCCGTTTGTAATCAGTGCCCGGAGCGTGTTCGCTCCGGGACTGATTACCGGCGACCGCAGGGCCGGCGGCGTGTGACGTCACCCCTCCGCCCCCGTGTGACATCACGCTCTGCCCCTCAATGCAAGCCTACGGGAGGGGGCGTGATAGCTATCACGCCCCCTCCCGTAGGCTTGCATTGAGGGGCGGAGTGTGACGTCACATGGGGGCGGAGGCATGACATCACACGCCGCCGGCCCTGCGGTCGACCATAATCAGACCCGTAGCGAACACGCTCCGGGGACTGATTACAAACGGGGTGCCACGTGCATGATCTCGGGGGTCCCCAGCGGCAGGACTCCCGCGATCAGGCATCTTATCCCCTATACTTTGGACAGGGGATGAGATGTGTAAGCACCGGAGTACATCTTTAATGTTAGATGTCTGAAGAGTCAGCAGAACGTTAGCGACCGCGATCTGTAACCTTACGTGGTCTGTGTTACGTATGGCAGGATTATTCTTAGATGTTTTTCTCGTATATTGTTCCCTTTTGCCTGTAGCGTTTTCTGTTTATATTGTAGTCCACCAGGAGTGGTGGAGCGAGGCACACAGCCCTGACCGCTAAGTGAAACCAAAACAAATCACCGTCCATCCTCCAAAGACTCTAAAGTTCTAAAATTGGACAAATATTTTTGCCTTAACAGAAGCAAGAGGAGATGATAAAAAAAATAAGCCTCTCTGATATAGGTATGTTTTATGTATAAATAATAAAAAAAAAAGCTGCCATGATACGGCGCTTAAAAAAAAATAAATTAAAAAAGTTGAACCCAGTGACTGAGAAGAATCTGTAACTGTACTACTCACCTGGGTGGTTACCTGTAGGAACATCGTCCTTATACTGCTCATCACCGCTCACATCTGTCTCTTCTTTTACTATTATGTCTGCAGCATTAATATAGTTCATATCTTTCCCTGTAGGAATGTCCTCCTTATACTGCTCATCACTGCTCACATCTGTCTCTTCTTCTTTTACTATTATGTCTGTAGCATTAATATAGAACAGATCTTTACCTGTAGGAATGTCTTCCTTATACTGTTCATCACTGCTCAAATCTGTCTCTTCTTTTATTATGTCTGTAGCATCAATATAAATCAGATTGGTACCTGTTGGAAGGTCCTCCATATACTGCTCATCGCCACTCACATCTGTCTCTTCTTCTTTTACTTTTATGTTTATAGCATTAATACAGTTCAGATCTTTTCCTGCAGAATTGCCCTCCATAGACTGCTCATCCCTGCCCACATCTGTCTCTTTTACCCTTAGTTCTTGAGCATTACTATAGAGCAGTTCTTTCCCTGTAGGAATGTCCTCTATGTACTGTTCATCACCGCTCATATCTGTCTCTTCTCCTCCTTTTACTTTTAGGTTTGTGGCTTTAATATAGTTCAGATCTTTTCCTTTAGAGTTGACCTTCTTATACTGCTTATCACCGCTCACATCTGTCTCTTCTTCTTTTACCCTTATGTCTGTAGCATTAATATAGATTAGATCTTTTCTTGTAGAAATTTTCTCCATATACTGCTCATCAACGCTCACATTTGTCTCTTCTTCTTTTACCATTTTGTCTGCAATAATTAAGTTCAGATATTCACCCGATTGTTAAGCTGTGAAAAAAATAAAGTAAAAATAATCAGACAGTAGAAGTCACATAGAATGTTTTAGGTGTGCAGAAAAGATTAGGAATTCTAATCATGGCCAAAAATGACATGACTCCTAGAAGGAAGACACAAAAACCTCATACACATGTATAACCCCCATGGCTAGACAGGCTTCAGGTTGTGTCAGTGAAGGAGATCAGCTCCTGCCAGACACCTCTGGGGTTTGTCTCGTTTGTCATGACATGCTTGTACTGATCCTCCATCATGACCTGATCCTTGTACTGATCCTTGTGTCCTTCTACATACTCCCACTCCTCCATGGAGAAATAGACCGCCACGTCCTGACACCTTATAGGAACCTGACACACAATGATACAGTCATCACCCCGACCCCTCCAGTGGTGTTACTGTATAATGTCCCAGCATTCCCAGCAGTGTCACCTCTCCAGTCATCACCAGACCCCTCCATTACTGTATAATGTCCCAGCATTTCCAGCAGTGTCACCTCTCCAGTCATCACCAGACCCCTCCATTACTGTATAATGTCCCAGCATTCCCAGCAGTGTCACCTCTCCAGTCATCACCAGACCCCTCCATTACTGTATAATGTCCCAGCATTCCCAGCAGTGTCACCTCTCCAGTCATCACCAGACCCCTCCATTACTGTATAATGTCCCAGCATTCCCAGCAGTGTCACCTCTCCAGTCATCACCAGACCTTCCATTACTGTATAATGTCCCAGCAGTGTCACCTCTCCAGTCATCACCAGACCCCTCCATTAGTGTATAATGTCCCAGCATTCCCAGCAGTGTCACCTCTCCAGTCATCACCAGACCCCTCCATTACTGTATAATGTCCCAGCATTCCCAGCAGTGTCACCTCTCCAGTCATCACCAGACCCCTCCATTACTATATAATGTCCCAGCATTCCCAGCAGTGTCACCTCTCCAGTCATCACCAGACCCCTCCATTACTGTATAATGTCCCAGCAGTGTCACCTCTCCAGTCATCACCAGACCCCTCCATTACTGTATAATGTCCCAGCAGTGTCACCTCTCCAGTCATCACCAGACCCCTCCATTACTGTATAATGTCCCAGCAGTGTCACCTCTCCAGTCATCACCAGACCCCTCCATTACTGTATAATGTCCCAGCAGTGACACCTCTCCAGTCATCACCAGACCCCTCCATTACTGTATAATGTCCCAGCATTCCCAGCAGGGTCACCTCTCTAGTCATCACCAGACCCCTCCATTACTGTATAATGTCCCAGCAGTGTCACCTCTCCAGTCATCACCAGACCCCTCCATTACTGTATAATATCCCAGCATTCCCAGCAGTGTCACCTCTCCAGTCATCACCAGACCCCTCCATTACTGTATAATGTCCCAGCATTCCCAGCAGTGTCACCTCTCCAGTCATCACCAGACCCCTCCATTACTGTATAATGTCCCAGCAGTGTCACCTCTCCAGTCATCACCAGACCCCTCCATTACTGTATAATGTCCCAGCATTCCCAGCAGTGTCACCTCTCCAGTCATCACCAGACCCCTCCATTACTGTATAATGTCCCAGCAGTGTCACCTCTCCAGTCATCACCAGACCCCTCCATTACTGTATAATGTCCCAGCAGTGTCACCTCTCCAGTCATCACCAGACCCCTCCATTACTGTATAATGTCCCAGCATTCCCAGCAGTGTCACCTCTCCAGTCATCACCAGACCCCTCCATTACTGTATAATGTCCCAGCATTCCCAGCAGTGTCACCTCTCCAGTCATCACCAGACCCCTCCATTACTGTATAATGTCCCAGCAGTGTCACCTCTCCAGTCATCACCAGACCCCTCCGTTACTGTATAATGTCCCAGCATTCCCAGCAGTGTCACCTCTCCAGTCATCACCAGACCCCTCCATTACTGTATAATGTCCCAGCATTCCCAGCAGTGTCACCTCTCCAGTCATCACCAGAACCCTCCATTACTGTATAATGTCCCAGCATTCCCAGCAGTGTCACCTCTCCAGTCATCACCAGACCCCTCCATTACTGTATAATGTCCCAGCATTCCCAGCAGTGTCACCTCTCCAGTCATCACCAGACCCCTCCATTACTGTATAATGTCCCAGCATTCCCAGCAGTGTCACCTCTCCAGTCATCACCAGACCCCTCCATTACTGTATAATGTCCCAGCATTCCTAGCAGTGTCACCTGTCCAGTCATCACCAGACCCCTCCATTACTGTATAATGTCCCAGCAGTGTCACCTCTCCAGTCATCACCAGACCCCTCCATTACTGTATAATGTCCCAGCATTCCCAGCAGTGTCACCTCTCCAGTCATCACCAGACCCCTCCATTACTGTATAATGTCCCAGCATTCCCAGCAGTGTCACCTCTCCAGTCATCACCAGACCCCTCCATTACTGTATAATGTCCCAGCAGTGTCACCTCTCCAGTCATCACCAGACCCCTCCATTACTGTATAATGTCCCAGCATTCCCAGCAGTGTCACCTCTCCAGTCATCACCAGACCCCTCCTTTACTGTATAATGTCCCAGCATCCCCAGCAGGGTCACCTCTCCAGTCATCACCAGACCCCTCCATTACTGTATAATGTCCCAGCAGTGTCACCTCTCCAGTCATCACCAGACCCCTCCATTACTGTATAATGTCCCAGCATTCCCAGCAGCGTCACCTCTCCAGTCATCACCAGACCCCTCCATTACTGTATAATGTCCCAGCAGTGTCACCTCTCCAGTCATCACCAGACCCCTCCATTACTGTATAATGTCCCAGCAGTGTCACCTCTCCAATCATCTCCAGACCCCTCCATTACTGTATAATGTCCCAGCATTCCCAGCAGTGTCACCTCTCCAGTCATCACCAGACCCCTCCATTACTGTATAATGTCCCAGCGGGGTCACCTCTCCAGTCATCACCGGATCCCTCCATTACTGTATAATGTCCCAGCATTCCCAGCAGTGTCACCTCTCCAGACATCACCAGACCCCTCCATTACTGTATAATGTCCCAGCATTCCCAGCAGTGTCACCTCTCCAGTCATCACCAGACCCCTCCATTACTGTATAATGTCCCAGCAGTGTCACCTCTCCAGTCATCACCAGACCCCTCCATTACTGTATAATGTCCCAGCAGTGTCACCTCTCCAGTCATCACCAACCCCTCCATTACTGTATAATGTCCCAGCATTCCCAGCAGTGTCACCTCTCCAGTCATCACCAGACCCCTCCATTACTGTATAATGTCCCAGCATTCCCAGCAGTGTCACCTCTCCAGTCATCACCAGACCCCTCCATTACTGTATAATGTCCCAGCATTCCCAGCAGTGTCACCTCTCCAGTCATCATCAGACCCCTCCATTACTGTATAATGTCCCAGCAGTCACCTCTCCAGTCGCCAAGCCCCCTCTCATAGACTTGCATTGAGGGGGCGTGGCCATTACATCACGAGCGGGTGTGGCCGTGAAGTCACGGGCCTTCACCCCGCATTGCCAGCCATCCGGCACAGAGCGAAGATCGCTCCGTGCAACGGATGTCTGGGGTGCCGCAGCCTAGATGGCGGGGGTCACCCGCAGCGGGACCCCCGCGATCAGACATCTTACGTCTAGGGGCGGAGTACCCCTTTAAGTCATCCAAAATCTACTTACAGGCTTCAGAGCTTGATATAGAGGCAATCTTCCCTACTTGACATGCTAAAGTTACTTCCACCAACACAGGTCTTATATTCTAGGGTTTTAAGAGGAATTGACGAAATTGGTTTGAAAGCATCCGTGGACAATGCTTCCAAATGTACAGACAACCCCTAAAGAGGGTACTCGGGGGCATTTGTGACACGATCATAGGCAAGTCTGTGGTTCTATTAGACAGTCACTGTGCAAAGAGACAGTGCAAGGCCACAACCCATACAATAGAGACAACCTGAGGCGTGCTCCCAATCTCTTCTGCTCCCCCTCCAGTGTATACACCATTACCATCTCCTAATATACAGCCACATGCGAGTATTCCCAAACCCCAAGTTACGATTGGAACTTAGGACAATGATCCTGTCCGGGAAGTGCGCAGAAGGGAGTATTAAAACCGTACAGTGCTACGTGGGCCAACGTGAAGTAGATTTGCCGCCACCGTTCGTTGATGACACACCGTCGGATTGCTGCCACCATCTTCACCCCCAGTCACTTTCTGCGGCCCCTCCCCCACTATAAATCACACATATGCAGAGGAAATTTTGTCCTATTCTGACCCCTATAACTTTTTTTATTTCTGCCTACATGGGCCTGTATGAGGGCTCATTTTTTTGCGCCTCAATCCGTAGTTTTTAACGGTATCATTTTTGTTTTGACGTGACTTTTTGATCGCTTTTTTAAAAAAAATTAAATTAAAGAGTTGCAGTTAGTTACTAACTACAACTCCCAGCATGCCCTGATACCGCCTGTGGCTCATCAGCTGCCCCAAAGGAAAACTACAACTCCCAGCATGTATATAGTATAGGTCAGTGTTTCCCAACCGGGGGCGCCTTCAGCTGTTGCTAAACTACAACTCCCAGCATGCCCGGACAGCCAACGGCTGTCCGGGCATGCTTGGAGTCATAGTTTTGCAACAGCTGGAGGCACCCCTGGTTGGGAAACACTGTATAGTAGGGATCGATTGATTATCGGCACGGACGATATTATTAGCCGATATTCACGTTTTTCCCCGTTATCGGTATCGGCTTCTAACCTGCCGATAATGCGCAAAACAAGGCGTGCGCACGAATCACGGGACTTCAGTCCCGGCCCTGAACTTCAGGCCGGGACTGAAGTCCCGCGATTCGTGCGCACGCCTTATTTTGCCGTGTGGAGCAATTGCCTGACAGCTGACAGCATGGTGGAGAGGGAGCTGTCAGCTGTCCCGCTCCTCCATAGCCGATAATTTATACCGGAATATCGTTATAAATTATCGGCCCTAACCTCCACCGATTATCGGTATCGGCCCTAAAAAAATCGATATCGGTCGATCCCTACTGTATAGGTTATGGTGCAACATTCCGGGAGTTGGTGGATTGGTTGGATAAATACCGGCCATTGCATTTCCGGTATTTTTAAAGGGGTTCTCCAGCATAAGGTGATTTTAGTACGTACCTGGCAGACAGTAATGGACAGGCTTAGGAAGGATCTGCACTTGTCTTGGGGCTAAATGGCTATGTTGTGAGATTACCATAACACTGTGGCTAGCTTTTTGTGAACTTGTATTTCCTGTTTGACTTTTCTTTGTTTTGACTACAAATCCCACAATTCAATTTTCCTCCCTCGCACACATCAGCCACCCCACCCATTGAACCATAAATGAGCTGCATCAATTCAAAAGACCTGTGGTTTTAAATCAGGGTGCCTACAGCTGTTGAATTAGTTGCAGATTGATCTCTCTCCCACCAAGCGATCCCTCCACCCATTGAAGCAGACAGGCTCCCTGTCATCAGCTGACTAGTGATGTCAGGTCTCGGTCGCAGTGCAACCTGGGAAAAATCTGAGACAACAGTCATTTTTTATGCGTTAAAAATAAATATTGGGGTGAAAATCCCATAAGAATTGTGAGAAAACCATCACACACAGGTACAGACACTATATTATGGACTACACTAACTTTACAGCCCCTGTAGCATAGTCAAATAAAAAAAATTCTGGAATACCCCTTTAATATAAAAATACCAGCCGAGTGGCCAAAATACCGGCAGTGCCAGTAAAATACTGGTCAGGTGGCAACCCTGTGTCAGAGATTTTAATGTGAAATATCTGAGTCTGGAGGAACACAAGGCATCAACCTGATTAGCATACAACATGTGCGACTTTACTATGATTTGCCTTTGTTGGGCAAAGCCGCCATCAGACTGCGCAGAGTCAGAGTCCGGAGCTGGGCCCATGCGGTGCGCTCTTTCCACACGGCAGGGATGCTGGAGCTCTGGTGCTTTCTGGCAGATCTCTCACAGAGAATCACTGTACTTCAGTGCGGAACACAATCTGCTTACCCCCACCATGTGAAGGTTTCTAAGTCTCGAACGTTTTAGTTTTTTTTTAAAGGGGTACTCCGGAGGTAAAATTATTATTATTATTTTTTTTTTTAAATCAACTTATACAGATTTGTAAATTACTTCTATTAAAAAAAATCTTAAATCCTTCCAGTACTTATTAGTGGCTGTATACTACAGAGGAAATTCTTTTCTTTTTGAATTTCTTTTCTGTCACAACCACAGTGCTCTGTGCTGACACCTCTGTCCATATCAGGAACTGTCCAGAGCCGGAGAAAATCCCCACAGCAAACCTATCCTGCTCTTGACAGTTCCTGAGACAGACAGAGGTGTCAGCAGAGAGCACTGTGGTCGTGACAGAAAAGCAAAAAAAAAATTATTTCCTCTGTAGTATACAGCCGCTAATAAGTACTGGAAGGATTAAGAATTTTTAATAGAAGTAATTTACAAATCTAACAAAAAAAATTATTTCCTCTGTAGTATACAGCCGCTAATAAGTACTGGAAGGATTAAGAATTTTTAATAGAAGTAATTTACAAATCTAACAAAAAAAATTATTTCCTCTGTAGTATACAGCCGCTAATAAGTACTGGAAGGATTAAGAATTTTTAATAGAAGTAATTTACAAATCTGTTAAAAAAAATTATTTCCTCTGTAGTATACAGCCGCTAATAAGTACTGGAAGGATTAAGAATTTTTAATAGAAGTAATTTACAAATCTGTTTAACTTTCTGGCACCAATTGATTAAAAAAAAAAAAAAGTTTTCAGTGCTCTGTGCTGACACCTGTCTGTCTGTCTCAGGAACTATCCAGAGTAGGAACAAATCCCCATAGCAAACCTCTCCTGCTCTTAACAGTTCCTGACATGGACAGAGGTGTCAGCAGAGAGCACTGTGGTCGGACAGAAAAGCAATCCAAAAATAAAATATACAGCCGCTATTAAGTACTGGAAGGATTAAGAATTTTTAATAGAAGTAATTTACAAATCTGTTTACATTTCTGGCACCAGTTGATTTTAAAAAAAATAAGTCCCCCAATTTTTCACTCACATAGACCAGCTCAGTTTCAGCTCTGTGGGGGCGGGGGTTCAGGCCACTATTTTCATCCAGATTTATTATACAGCCTTCTGCCCCATCCAACCGCGCAGCGTGGGCACTTACTCCTGTCTGCAGCAGGTGGAGCGTATAGTGAGCTCCTTCCTGCGCACTCCGGATGTCAGGGGTGATCAGTCTCCCCTGTCCCCTGCAGCATGGAGTCCCTCTTTACAATGGTGGAGTCATCGGCCCGTGTGAAGAGGAGCTGGCTGGCCCATCTTATTGGTGACCACATCTGCCTAGTCAGGAGCAGGAGAGGCCGCTGAGTCTGGCCACCTATCGATCCATCTGTGGATTGGCAGGAGAGGACAGGGGAACTGTGCCCGCATGGGAACCTGAAGTTTTGCCATCATCCTTTTTATTAATGGAGTCTTTAAATCCTGTGAATATTAGGTATCAATCCATGTGGATGTCACACCACGACCCCTCTATTCATGTCAATGGGAGGGCGCAAGACGGACGCCACGCCCCCTCCCATAGACATGAATAAAGGGGGTGTGGCGTGATAGGGCATAAGATTTCTCTGGGCGGGGAACCTCTTTAAAGGAGTACTCCGGTGGAAAACTTTTTATTTATTTATTTATTTTTTTTAAGTTAAAGGGTAGCCCCCACCATCCTATTTTTTTTTCTGTCCCTGCCTATTGCCATTCTATCCCTAACCCCCTCCCTGCTTTTAATTTTTATTTTTACTATATTAAAAATTCCTTTTGTCTGCCTGGCAGTGTGCTCACTACCAGGCAGACTTCCCCAGCAGGCACCTCGTCACTGATGCCTGCTGGGGGGGGGGGGGACTTCTGCCCTTAGTTCATCTACACAGGGTGCCTCCAGCTGTTTCATCACTACAACTCCCAGCATGCCCTGACATCTATTGGCTGTCAGGGCATGCTGGGAATTGCAGTATTGAAACAGCTGGAGGCACCCTGTGTAGATAAACTATTAGTTACATGCGGCGCTAGCCCGTCCCGACTCACGACTCTGCCCCCGTGTGACATCACACCCCGTCCCCTCAATGAAAGTCTATGGGAGGGGGCGTGACGCCCTTTTACTTTGTTGGTTGGGGGTCACTTTCTTGTTTGTCCCTGACGCCCTTTTACTTTGTTGGTTGGGGGTCACTTTCTTGTTTGTCCCTGACGCCCTTTTACTTTGTTGGTTGGGGGTCACTTTCTTGTTTGTCCCTGACGCCCTTTTACTTTGTTGGTTGGGGGTCACTTTCTTGTTTGTCCCTGACGCCCTTTTACTTTGTTGGTTGGGGGTCACTTTCTTGTTTGTCCCTGACGCCCTTTTACTTTGTTGGTTGGGGGTCACTTTCTTGTTTGTCCCTGACGCCCTTTTACTTTGTTGGTTGGGGGTCACTTTCTTGTTTGTCCCTGACGTCCTTTTACTTTGTTGGTTGGGGGTCACTTTCTTGTTTGTCCCTGACGCCCTTTTACTTTGTCGGTTGGGGGTCACTTTCTTGTTTGTCCCTGACGCCCTTTTATTTGTCGGTTGGGGGTCACTTTCTTGTTTGTCCCTGACGCCCTTTTACTTTGTTGGTTGGGGGTCATTTTCTTGTTTGTCCCTGGTGCCCTTTTACTTTGTTGGTTGGGGGGCACTTTCTTGATTGTCCCCGGTGCCCTTTTACTTTGTTGGTTGGGGGTCACTTTCTTGTTTGTCCCTGACGCCCTTTTACTTTGTTGGTTGGGGGTCACTTTCTTGTTTGTCCCTGGTGCCCTTTTACTTTGTTGGTTGGGGGTCACTTTCTTGTTTGTCCCTGACGGCCTTTTAATTTGTTGGTTGGGGGTCACTTTCTTGTTTGTCCCTGACGTCCTTTTACTTTGTTGGTTGGGGGTCACTTTCTTGTTTGTCCCTGACGGCCTTTTAATTTGTTGGTTGGGGGTCACTTTCTTGTTTGTCCCTGACGGCCTTTTAATTTGTTGGTTGGGGGTCACTTTCTTGTTTGTCCCTGACGCCCTTTTACTTTGTTGGTTGGGGGTCACTTTCTTGTTTGTCCCTGACGCCCTTTTACTTTGTTGGTTGGGGGTCACTTTCTTGTTTGTCCCTGACGCCCTTTTACTTTGTTGGTTGGGGGGCACTTTCTTGTTTGTCCCTGACGCCCTTTTACTTTGTTGGTTGGGGGGCACTTTGTTTGTCAGGGACCCCCAACCAACAAAGTAAAAGGGCATCAGGGACCCATGTGCCCTTCTCAAGGATCCTCAAGGACAGGAAACAGCTGCGGCAAGAAGGGAAGGGTCCTCCCTTATATTCTCCAGGTTTCCGGTCCCTAGGAGGAGGAGTCCCTATCTCTCCAGTGGTGCTGTTGAATGCATGTGGCTGAAACCACGTCCACATGTGCTCAACGATGGCGGTGCAAGGTTGACGATAACCTTGGCAACATCAATTTCAGCGTGAAGAAGCGCAGATACAATAAACCAGTGCTTCCCAAACAGTGTGCCTCCAGCAGTTCCAAAATTACAACTCCCGGCATGCCCGGACAGCCAACGGCTGTCCGGGCATGCTGGGAGTTGTAGTTTTGGAACAGCTGGAGACACACTGTTTGGAAAATACTACAATATACGATACATAGCCAGCACTATATTACACTATATATAATCTTCTAGAAGGAAAGACACATATACAATGAATATAACTGGGATATGGTGAGTGCCACCAAACACTACAACTCCCATCATGCACTTTATACAGGTCACCCACCCAAACAAGTAGTACAGAGGGAAGAAGCCGTGTGCTTACCCAGTGCTTACATCGCCTGCCATGATGTCACAGTCATGTGATTAGTCACATGGAGGAAGAGGAGGAGTCACATGATCAGGGGCTGCTGCTCTAGGCAAAGAAAGGCTGAGGCTGCAGACTGGAGCTCTACTCTAGACAGGAAACATGTGACCTCCATTTTTTTTTCCCTGTAAATTAACTTTATTGTAAGTGAAGTTCTAGACACTTTCGGAAATATTTCAGATTAGCTGATTCCCTACTGTGTAGACTCCATCCTCTCCCTGCACACACCCAGCAGCCTCAGCACTCCCCATTACATTCTTGGCTGCTTCTGGTGCGCTATATATATATATATATATATATATATATATATATATATATATATACAAAAAAAGAGGATTGCAGCAGCACACATTGGTCAAAAAAATTGAGGCTCTTAGCGCACTTTTTGATCAAAACGTGTCCCCCATCCACCACGGGGAGGTGGCCTCATTTAGGATGGGAACCTAGCACAAATTCTGAGCCTAACACTCAACTATCCACTCACCTCTGCTGGGCATATAGCCTCTGACTGGGTGACATGCTGGATCCATTTAAAACTCCACCTGTGAGAAAGGGGCACCCTGTTTAGCTGTGCACCCCTCCCCCTTTCTCACAGGTGGAGTTTTAAATGGATCCAGCATGTCACCCAGTCAGAGGCTATATGCCCAGCAGAGGTGAGTGGATAGTTGAGTGTTAGGCTCAGAATTTGTGCTAGGTTCCCATCCTAAATGAGGCCACCTCCCCGTGGTGGATGGGGGACACGTTTTGATCAAAAAGTGCGCTAAGAGCCTCAATTTTTTTGACCAATGTGTGCTGCTGCAATCCTCTTTTTTTGTATACTCTGATGCCATGGCAGTGTGCACCCGTGTATTAGGCTGTTGTGCCGGCTATCTTTCTTTTTTCTTGTGTATATATATATATATATATATATATGTTAACATAGTTAAGATAATTTTCCATGACCAATATTACTAGTATACAAGAAGAAACATCATCACCATATATACTACCTTTATACTGTTACTGACCAAATCCTGTGAATGGTAGGTATCAGCCCGTGTGGACATCACGCCACCTCTATTCATGTCTATGGGAGGGGGCATGACGGCCGCCACGCCCCCTCCCATAGACATGAATGAAGGGGGTGTGAGGTGACGTCACGTCTCCTGCGGTGGAAACCCAGCGTTCTAAACCTACGCGGGTGCTGCAAGGGGTTCGCGGGGGGTCCCAGCAGCGGGACCTCCACGATCAGACATATTTATCCCATATCCTTTGTATTGGTGATTAGATGTCTCTGGGCGGAGTACCCCTTTGGTTGGTTTAGTGAAAATACGGTTAGAGAGTAGACTAGGTGAGACCTGAAAGTTGGGGCTCTTCTCGACACACAGCTATATCCCTGTTTAAAAACATCTGCAAATGCAGGGTCGGAAGTGACCATAGGCAGACAGGTTTCAAGTCATTGCTATATTGTGTCGAGAAGATCACCAATGAGGCATCACAACCCTCCTTCATTTTATTTGTATTTTTGGCTTTGGACTAGAGGGCAGAGCTAATTAAATTCTTAGGTTATTGTTCACACCTCGGAATTTCCGTGCAGAATTCCGCATCGGAATTCTGCATGGAGATTCTGCAGCAGCAGAGTCTCGTTGATGTGTGAACATAGCCTTATGGTCCTTGCTGTCAGCAATTGTCTTGGTTACTGGCTTGGGTTATGTCCAAAGAATGGTTTCCTCGCACTTGTGAACGAGTGCCAATATCTGCTGCCCCCCCGTTCAAAGTCCGAATCAGGGGTACAATTTCGACAAGCCCCGATCCTTTCTCCTATGGGCAGATTCCTGGTTACGTGATTGGGGTGAGAAGATGAGGCATGCAGTATGGAATTATCTGCTATATCCTTTCTATAAATAGAACACTGTCACCCCGAAGACACAGATCCAAGAAAGCTACCCACTTAGGACAGCAAAAGACAGTAAATTGAAGATTGTACTGGTTATTATTAAAAGGGTACTCTGCTCCTAGACCTCTTATCCCCTAGGGATCAGATGTCGTCCATATAGGGGTTTTCGGATTATCGGGACCCCCGTAATCTCCGTCCTGCCCCCGGCGTTCGTTTCGAGCATCGGGTTCTGCGCCAGAGGCTTGTGATGTCACGGTCATGCCCCCTCAATGCAAGTCTATAGGAGGGGGCGTGTCCGTGAATTCACAACCCTCTGCCCCCCATCGCCAGTCATCCAGCACGGATCGCAGCTCGCTCTGTGAACCAGATGTCTGGGGTGTCGCAGCCGAGATCACGGGGGCCCCCAGCGGATCAGACATCTTATCCTCTATCCTTTGGATAGGGGATGTTTAGGGGCGGAGTATCCCTTTAAGATAATCCAAAAACCCTTATATGGCCGATACATCTGACCCCTAAATGAATAGGAGGTAATCAATGTAGCGGCCATACCAATGTATATTCTGCCCATAAGGGTTCTGTGGGGATAAGAGACACCCCATTCCCACACAAAAACATGTATATGTTGGTGAGAGAGGGGGAGAACTTCGCCCCCATCGATACTCAGGTGGTCTGGAGGAAAACCCCTGTTAAACATAGAAAAATTATGTGTGAGTAAAAAAATAGAGTATATATTTTTGCAGATCACCAGGATAAAGTGCCAATGCTGCATAACCATGAGGAACAAGGTTACATCAACCGTGACCTACACAAAATTCTCGTGCCAATTTCAAGAACATGTTTATTGTCCTTTATAAAACCTGGGATCTCCGGTATTAGCGGCTGTAGCATAGTGTCCACCCAAGCGCATAATCTTTCATTAATGGAAGAATTACCTGCCCCTATAGGTCTAAGGGGGAGGGAAGATCCCCTTGTGGACCTTTGGTAAAGAATGGAAAATGGGAAGAGTAGGACTATCAGGGATCATATATTCCCCCTTATTGCTGCCTGACCACTCTGGGATAGGGATGAAATCCTAACAGTCAGGGTAGAGTCTGGTAAGGACGTAACAGCCCGTGTCGCTCTCCTCGTACCTGACTGAAGGGTTTGTATTTACACATCCTGTTCTCATACCTTAAATGAGGATAGGCCCAAATAACACTATTGATGATCCAGACTTTGCTTTAGTCCTCTCTGTTGGATCCCGCTGCCGGGATAGTACCACAACTCAAGATGAACTTAAGGGAGAAATAGCATTGCTAACGGGTCCTGTAGCTTTTGGATGAAGGTACGGGTTATCCTTTAGGCCATACTTATCCTTGTAACGGACTAGCGTCTGGGGTTCCTGTGCAGTCAGTGCTGTCTCGCCTATACCCAAGAAAACGTAGGGGAGGGAGAGGGACTTTTCTTGTTACCACAGACTGTCCCATGAGGATCTTGTCGGTAAGCACTTAAATTGGAACCCCACCAGATCTGAAGTTTCCAAGAACTGTTCAATTCTGTCAAATTGTCCAACAAAGTATTTAAAGTGCAATACAAGTCCAGTATAGCTTCAAAACTGGTACGAGGAAAGACGTATATTTTCCTCAGAGAATCCCTTCCTCCGCCACTTTGCCTGGTGCGGTCGCTATATAGACGATGTCCTGGCGGTATGGCGGGGGGACAGGACCTCCGGGGAACAAGATTTTTTTAGTTCTTTTTTTTTAAAACATTTTTTGAATAACAATGAAGACAATTTAAGCTTCACTATGGAGTCTGGAAAGACCTCCATTCATTTTTTGGACACAGAAGTCACAGGAGATGCTCAAACAGGAAAAATCATTTCTAAATTATATAGAAAAAGCATCTCAGGTAATACACTATTACACGCAAAAAGCGCACATGAAAAGCACACTGTTAAAAAGCTCCCCAAGGGGGAATTCATCAGGGCAAGACAAATTTGTTCGGAAGACACATTTTTTTTTATAAAGAATGTAAACAGCCTTAGTAAGAGAGGCTATGCAACGGGTCTTATTGACCATGCCAGACAACAGGTTGCTACTCGACCTAGATCAGATTTCCTATATAAAGGTAGTAAAATACAATACAGTCACACAAGAAGTCCTAATGTTGTCTTTTCTTCTACATATAGTCAGAAATAGTCTCAGGTAAAAATCAAAATCAAGAAATATTTACCTATACTTAAACAGGATCCCATTTTAGAATGTATACTGGAAAAGGGATATACTTTTGTAGCAAAGAGGAATGTTACCCTTGGTAACGAATTAACTCCTAGTTTTTCCAAGCACAAAACCCCTTCTTAGCTACCATACAAAGGCATTGTAGCATGTGGAAGACCATGGTGCAACATATGTAAATACATGCCCCAGACCTCTAATTTTAAATCTAAATCAACACAACAGAGCTTTAAAGGGGTACTCCGCTGCTCAGTGTTTGGAACAAACTGTTCCAAATGCTGGAGCTGGGAGCTTGTGACATCATAGCCCCGCCTCCTCATGATGTCACGCCCCCTCAATGCAAGTCTATGGGAGGGGACGTGATGCATTGTGTAACACATAGCAGGGGCTAAAACCTTGGCCCCGTATACACACTAAGGCGGTATCTGGAGCATCCAGACACTTCAGAGACTGCCATGATGGTTCAGTCTCCGAAATGAAAGTGTGCGTCCTAGAACAGGTCACAAGACCTGTACGAGGAGGTGATTGAATCAAGAAACTGCATATAAGAGAGGTTTATTGGATACTTAAAATGGACACAAGAATCCCCAAATGTTTAAATCACAAAACTGGTATGTACTGTGGCATTGAGGTAGGTTTGAGGGCAATGAAAGGGTGTTTTTCCCAGTCCTTTATCCTAGCTGAGCTAGCAGAGAGGCTCCTCAGATGCCTTATTAATGAGGCCAGCAGAAATGTGGGAAGTCTAGATATAAGGAAAGGAAACAGAATAGTTGGGGGCTCTCCCCAGAAGACAGCAAGGTGGCCATAAAGGGGGGATGCAGAGGTCCTGGTGAGGAACACACAGCCAGGAACTGGGAATGACCCCAACAGTGAAGTAGACAAGACAAGGAGTCTTAGCACACACAGCAAGAGGCTGCAAATGCTGTGTGTGAAGTGTAAGTAAAAGGTTGCAGGAAACTTGTGTTTTAATTGGCAGGGAAAAGCCCTCCAGTTGATAGTCAGGGCATGCTGGGTTGTGTAGTCAGTGACTGGACGGTCTAGGGTTTTGTTTGATCCTGCAACCTATCTAATAAAGCTGGCGAGGAGCCAGACTGCATAAAGAACTGTTGTTTGCCTGCTGAATGAAGAAGAAATGTGTCCTGTGGCTGTGTCAAGGACGAACCCAGAGCTATCCCCAGAGTGAAATCCTTACAATTGGTGGAGGATGCGGGCAGCACATTGCTAAGAGCAACCAACGGCCGAGCTGCAGTGAAGTTGTTGCCAGGAGCAACCAACCGTGCAAGTGGGACAAGCCCAGGAGTGGAGTACAAGAGCAGGACTGAGCCTGTGGTGAAAGCGTTGCTAGGGGCAACGGATCGCGTCAAGTGAGTGAATGCTCTCTCAGGTGAGGAGACAGGTGGACGGGCCACCTGCGCAGTGCAACAGCAGTAAGCCAAGTGGGATTATTTGTTTTGCAAAAATGGGTCAACGTCGAAATGCCGTTGTTAGGAGCAACCAATGTGGACAGCAACCAGTTGTCTCCTTAAAGAGATCAGCTGCAGCTCAGTAAGAGGACGACTTCACACCTGATGATCCTCTGGTCAGGAGGCCAGAAAATATAGACGTGAGGACCCGTGAGTTACTGGTGGGACCGTTACCAGGCTGTATCAAGAGTCATTCCGGACATAAAACCCTATTTGAAGACCTGACCAGAGCCTGGTAAGACTGTTCTGATTGACTTCCCGTCACGCCCCCTTCCACAGACTTGCATTGAGGGGCGGGGCGTGACATCACAAAGGGGCGGGACTATGACGTCACAAGCTCCCGGCTCCAGCGTTCGGAACAGTTTGTTCCAAACACTGAGCAGCGGAGTACCCCTTTAGTTTACCCTGGAGTGCTGGATCTCCTTTTTCCTGTATTGGATGTTTTCCTGCATAGCTTCGAAACTGTTTAGTCTGTCTTCAGTCGGCTTCAGGTCTAATTCAAGCGTACTACAAATCCCACAATCTCTACAAAATCGGCCACAGTGGCTTTTTTTCCAAGCTCAACAGCTATAACGTTAAAGGGGTTATCCAGGAAAAAAAAGTTAAACAGATTTGTAAATTACTTCTATTAAAAAAATCTTAATCCTTTCAGTACCGCCCAGTTTAGAAGCAAATCCCCATAGCAAACCTCTTCTAAACTGGGCGGTTCCCGAGACACGCGTCCTCAGAGAGCACTTAGACAGAAAAGAACAACCTTAACTTCAGAAGCTCATAAGTACTGAAAGGATTAAGATTTTTTAATAGAAGTAATTTACAAATCTGTTTAACTTTCTGGAGCCAGTTGATATATAAAAAAAAAGTTTTTTCCTGGATAACCCCTTTAACTGTACCCTCTAAATTGTCTACTGTACGTTCCGGATCTGCAACCAGTTCAGTAAAGTTTTAGCGGTTATCCATCGTCTTGGCATTTGAGGACTTATTTCCCGCGTTCGGATACAGATGACGGCTTTATAGGAGTCGTGTAAGTGGAAATTCACAGTACAACAACCACCATCATCCCCGCAGATCTACACCACCACACTACTTCAACAAACCGCTGTCAGCCCAGTAACTATGACATAGAGGCTGCTCATATACTACTTATCTTCTATCGAAGAGAAAACATAAGCAATAAAGTTTTAAAGCAAATGTTTATAAGTGATTGGCAGATTTTAGGATACAAATTAGAGATGAGCGAACTTACAGTAAATTCAATTCGTCACGAACTTCTCGGCTCGGGAGTTGATGACTTTTCCTGCGTAAATTAGTTCAGCCTCCAGGTGCTCCGGTGGGCTGGAAAAGGTGGATACATTCCTAGGAAAGAGTCTCCTAGGACTGTATCCACCTTTTCCAGCCCACCGGAAAGCTGAACTAATTTATGCAGGAAAAGTCATCAACTGCCGAGCCGAGAAGTTCGTGACGAATCAAATTTACTGTAAGTTCGCTCATCTCTAATACAAATATATAACATTTTATGCACATATTGTGTTATCTGGATTCCATTGACTTTTTAGGTATCAGACAATGATTGGTAATTGACATTTCTTAATCATGTTGTCCTCTAATTTAATTTCCTTTTCTATTGTATTCCATCAATTTACATTAACTGATATAGTTTTATATCTTTCTTGCATAATGAATTATTAATAAAATTTCAGTTTGCAACCATAAAGGAAATGGCTATTTCCCTGTGTGATGTTCTGTTCTTTGATGTTGAAGGAGACGTGATGCGCGGCTAAAACCTTTCCAACATTCTTGGCATGGAAATGGCTTGTCTCCTGTGTGAATTGTTTGATGTTCAATAAGATTACATTTCCGAGAAAAACTTTTCCCACATTCTGGGCACGAAAATGGCTTCTCCCCTGTGTGACATCTAAGATGCTGAAGGAGATGAGATTTTTGAAAAAAAGATTTGTCACATTCTGAACATGAAAATGGTTTCGTTCCTGAGTGAGTTGCTTGATGTTTCGCAAGATGCGATTTCTGAGTAAAACATTTCCCGCATTCTGGGCATGGAAATGGCTTCTCTCCTGTGTGAGTTCTTTGATGTTTAACAAGAGCTGAGGCCTGAGTAAAACATTTGTCACATTCTGAACATGGAAAAGGTTTTTTTTCTGAGTGGGTTGCTTGATGTTTAACAAGATGTGATTTCTGAGTAAAACATTTGCCACATTCTGTACATGAAAATGGCTTCTCTCCTGTGTGACATGCAAGATGTTGAAGAAGACATGATTTCTGAAAGAAACATTTGCCACATTCTGAACATGAAAAGGGTTTGTTTTCTGAGTGAGTTCTTTGATGTCTAACAAGTAGTAATTTTTGAGAAAAACATTTCCCACATTCAGAACATACAAATGGCTTCTCCCCCGTGTGAGTTCTTTGATGCTCCTCAAGACGTCTTTTCACAATAAAGCATTTGCCACATTCTGAACATGAAAATGGTCTCTCCCCCGTGTGAGTTTTTTGATGTTTAACTAGAGTTGATTGCTGAGCAAAACAGTTACCACATTCAGAACATGCAAACGGCTTCTCCCCTGTGTGACTTCTTTGATGCTGAGAAAGATGTGGTTTTGTAGAAAAACATTTTCCACATTCTGAACACGCAAATGGCTTCTCCCCCGTGTGAGTTCTTTGATGTTTAGTAAGAGTTGATTTATAAGTAAAACATTTGCCACATTCAGAACATGAATATGGCTTTGTGCCTGAGTGTGTTCTCATATGGCCCACAAGAGTTGATTTCACATTAAAACATTTGCCACATTCTGAACATGAAAATGGCTTCTCTCCTGTGTGAATTCTTTGATGTTCAACAAGCCCTAATTTCACAGTAAAGCATTTCCCACATTCTGAACATGAAAATAAATTTCCTGTGTGAAGTCTCTTATGTCTGTGAAGATCTGATCTCCAACTAAAACATTTATCGCATTCTGAACATGAATATGTATTCTTTCCTGTCCGAGACCTCCGCATTTGAACCAAATTTTGTTTGTCCTTTGTGGGAGCTCTTCGATTTTTGTCACTATTTCTGTAATTTTTATTTTGTTCAACAGTCTGTTTTGAATCAGAAGATAGGGCTGGTATAAAAGAATCAGGTGATAGATCATTGCTGTGAAGGGCTGAGGGTGTATCTGGGATAATGGAATGTTCTTCATATGTATCTTGTGTGATATCATCATCTGCTTTATAATATGAAGATATAAGATTCTCCTCTGATCTCCTGGTACAGTCATCTGCCAAGAATAAAACAGATTATTTTTACATAATATAATCTTAAAAATTACATTTTCATAGTATAACCTTTATACTAGAGTTGAGCGAACTTACAGTAAATTGGCTCATAGGGAACCTCACAGCTCGGCTGTTGATTACTTTAGTCTGCGTAAATTAGTTCAGCTTTCCAAAGGCTCCAGTTGCCTGGAAAAGGTGGATACAGACCTAGGACACTTAAAGGGGTACTCCGCCCCTAGACATCTTATCCCCTATCGCCGCGTTCCCGCTGCTGGGGATCCCCGCTGCAGCACCCGCTATCATTACAGCACAGAGCGAGTTCACTCTGCACGTAATGACGGGCAATACAGGGGCCGGAGCCTCGTTAAGTCACGGCTCCGCCCCTCGTGATGTCACGACCCGCCCCTTTCAATACAAGTCTATGGGAGGGGGCGTGGTGGTCGTCAGGGGACGGGCCGTGATGTCACGAGGGGCGGAGCCATGACGTCACACTGCTCCGTCCCCTGTATCGCCCGTCATTACGCACAGAGCGAACTCGCTCTGTGCTGTGATGATAGCGGGACCGCGGCGATCTGACATCTTATCCCCTATCCTTTGGATAGGGGATAAGATGTCTAGGGGCGGAGTATCCCTTTAAGACTGTCATCCCAAAATTTTCCAGGCAACCAGAGCCCTTGGAAAGCTGAACTAACTTACGTAGACTGAAGTAATCAACAGCCGAGCTACGAGGTTCCCTACGAGCCAATTTACTGTATGTTGTGTACATGTCACCTAAGTTGCATGTTCACCTTTAAAGGGGTATTTCAGTTGAAAACATTATTATTATTTTTAAATCAACTGGTCCCAAAAAGTTAAACAGATTTGTAAATTACTTCTATTTAAAAATCTTAATCCTTCCAGTACTTATCAGCTGCTGTATGCTCCAGAGGAAGTTGTGTCGTTCTTTCCCGTCTTTAAAAAATAAAATTGTTTTCCAACAAAGTACCCCTTGAAACCGAAGAGAATTAGAAATAAATGGACTTTGGACAAATTGAAATGTTTTTTTGTAAATTTGAAAAAGAAATCCGATTGGTTCCAAACCAATATGCACTTTACTTTTTAAGACTTTACACCCATTTTGTAGCTTGTCTTTGTACCCATTTTATTTTATCTTTTTGTATTTTTAAGCGAGGTCTCCATAACTGACCCCAGTATGTAGTCGCACTGGAGCTCTATAGCCTTTGGCAATCAGTACATGCTGGGCGTTGTAGTTTTGCAACAGCTGGAGGCCCACTGGTTGGGAAACACTGAACTAATCACTCTAAATATTACAATCTTTTTCTTATATTTAAGGTTGACATCCTATACATTCACCTGTTGAAATGACCTTAGTAAGGGTGCATGGACACTACGTTTCTTAAGATACGGGACCGTATACGGCTGGGGAGAGGGGGGGCGGAGAGTTGGTGGGCGGGGCAACCCCATGCTGCCTTATGCGGTCCCGTATCTAATGTATTTCAATGAGCGACCGGAGTGAAACGCTGCCTCTGGTTGGCTCCGTTTTGCCCCGTATACGGTTTCCCGACCGGACCTTTTTAGGTCCGGTCGGGAAACCGTATACGGGGCAAAACGGAGCCAACAGTAGGCAAAGTTTCACTCCGGTCGCTCATTAAAATACATTAGATACGGGACCGCATACGGCAGCAAGCGGTTGCCCCGCCCCCGACTCTCCGCCCCCCTCTCCCCAACCGTATACGGTCCCGTATCTTAAGAAACATAGTGTGCATGCACCCTAAAACGATTCAGTAGGTGGTACACCGCCTTTTGCCATTGTTACTCACCCAGCGAGGTCACTCCCAGCACCAACCTTTCATTCTCCAAACTCCTCCATTATTTGGGAATATATCTCCATGCTTTGTATTCTGTAAGGCAGCATTCACACCACGTTTTTGCAATACGGTTCCCGAATCTGGTTTTTGAGGAAAAACGGATTCCTCAAAACCTGACTAAACTGTATCAAAACGTGTGTACAAATTTTAACCCGCATACAGTTAAAAACCGTATACGGTTTGAAAAATGATGTCCGGTTGCATCCGTTTTTTTGAGGAAAAAAAAACGTATACGTTTTTAACTTTTCACTACATTTTGAATAAAGTTTTACTTGTTTGATTGAAATTCCAAGAAAAAAAACTGTGCAAAGTCAAAAACTGTATGGTGAAAACCGGATGGAACCGTACGCACATACAGTTCTGTACGGTTCCCATTGACTCCCATGTTAAAAAAAAAACGTATACGGTTTAATACAGTTTTTCAACCGGACCTAAAACCGTGGTAGACTACGGTTTTGGGTACAGGAAAAAAACTGACAAAACCGTACAGGATGCAAAACGGACAGAACCTGATGCATCTTTTGGCATACGGTTTTCAATGGAGAGTCAATGCATACGTTTTCCAATACAGTTCTCAGAAAACGTATACGGGAACTGTATTGCAAAAACGTGGTGTGAATGCAGCCTAAGACACAGTAACCGGATGTGTCCAATAAAAGCTTATGGTTCCCTAGTCCCAAAATTGGACAAATACTTCTCCCTCATCAGTAGTGACAGCAGATGAATAAGAAATAGGCCTTATTCACAGCTAGATTTTATGTCAATATTACAGCTGTATGTTTGCCGCCATATTATAGTTATCACTGTTAGCGGGGTCACATTTTTATCCATATTTAGTCTTTTCTTTTGTATATTCCCCCATTTAGCCAAAATATAAACTGTCAGGACACGGAGCTTAAAAATTCCACACACAATTGTTGCAGTCGGTGACATAAATGTGACTGCTCTCAGAATTTTGTGGTTATTACTCACCTGGAAGGTTACCTGTAAGTATGTCCTCCTTATACTGCTCATCACTGCTCACATCTGTCTCTTCTTCTTTCACTCGTATGTCTGGAGCATTAATATAGACTAGATCTTTCCCTGTAGAAATGTCCTTCTTATACTGCTCATCACCGCTCACATTTGTTTCTTCTTCTTTTACTCTTATGTCTGTAGCATTAATATAGTTCAGATCTTTCTCTGTAGTAATGTCCTCCTTATACTGCTCATCACCGCTCACATCTGTCTCTTCTTCTTTTACCCTTATGTCTGTAGCATTATTATAGTTCAGATGTTTCCCTGTAGGAATGTCCTCCTTATACTGCTCATCATAGCTCACATCTGTTTCTTCTTTTTTTACCCTTAAGTCTAAAGCATTTATATAGTTAAGATGTTTCCCTGCAAGAATGTCCTCCTTATACTGCTCATAACTGCTCGGATCTGTCTCTTCTTCCTCCTCTTTTACCCTTATGTCAAAAACATTAATATAGTTCAGATCTTCACCCCAATTCATAACCTGTGAAAAAAATATTGTAAACACCATCAGAAAGTAGGAGAAGTCATGTGAAATATTTTAGATGAGCAGAAGAGATCATTAATTATCTTGATGGCCAAAAATATAAATTATAAAACAGGAGGAATTATTTCAACCACATACCTTCAGGTCTTCTAGAAGGTGGATATGTGAACCTCATACACATATAATACTGTAGGATAAAACAAGACTGAACACAAGAGCTTCACAGCCCTTCTACAGATCATAGGGAATATCTCCATCTACCTGATCCTGATCCTGTGGAAGAAGAGGACGGGGACACCTCTCTGCTGCTGTTCTCTTACTGGATCTGACTGTAGGGAACACATACAGAGACTGAATTCATTCTTTACATACAAATAATGAGAGGACGTGTGTATATAGTCATGTCTATTACCTGCTGATGTGAGGGGCTGCTGATCCTCCATCATCACCTGATCCTTGTACTGATCCTTGTGTCCTTCTACATACTCCCACTCCTCCATGGAGAAATAGACCGCCACGTCCTGACACCTTATAGGAACCTGACACACAATGATACAGTCATCACCCCGACCCCTCCAGTGGTGTTACTGTATAATGTCCCAGCATTCCCAGCAGTGTCACCTCTCCAGTCATCACCAGACCCCTCCATTACTGTATAATGTCCCAGCAGTGTCACCTCTCCAGTCATCACCAGACCCCTCCATTACTGTATAATGTCCCAGCAGTGTCACCTCTCCAGTCATCACCAGACCCCTCCATTACTGTATAATGTCCCAGCATTCCCAGCAGTGTCACCTCTCCAGTCATCACCAGACCCCTCCATTACTGTATAATGTCCCAGCAGTGTCACCTCTCCAGTCATCACCAGACCCCTCCATTACTGTATAATGTCCCAGCAGTGTCACCTCTCCAGTCATCACCAGACCCCTCCATTACTGTATAATGTCCCAGCATTCCCAGCAGTGTCACCTCTCCAGTCATCACCAGACCCCTCCATTACTGTATAATGTCCCAGCATTCCCAGCAGTGTCACCTCTCCAGTCATCACCAGACCCCTCCATTACTGTATAATGTCCCAGCATTCCCAGCAGTGTCACCTCTCCAGTCATCACCAGACCCCTCCATTACTGTATAATGTCCCAGCAGTGTCACCTCTCCAGTCATCACCAGACCCCTCCATTACTGTATAATGTCCCAGCATTCCCAGCAGTGTCACCTCTCCAGTCATCACCAGACCCCTCCATTACTGTATAATGTCCCAGCAGTGTCACCTCTCCAGTCATCACCAGACCCCTCCATTACTGTATAATGTCCCAGCAGTGTCACCTCTCCAGTCATCAAGAATATCCTTAACATAGGGCTCCTGATGACATCACAATCCTCATATATATATATATATACACTACATACCTCCACCGCAGACTGTACAGAGCCGGGTACTTACCCTGTGCTTTCACCACCTGCCATGATGTCACAGTCATGTGATCAGTCACATGGAGAAAGAGGAGGAGGAGTCACATGATCAGGGACTGCTGCTCTAGGCTCATCTGCTCAGTGTATGCAGGACTCTGCTGTGCTGGTTGTGATCGCTGCTGGATGAGCTGAAGTTATGTGTATGCAGCAGAGCTGTGTGTGTGTGATGTGCGTGGTGCAGAGCTGTGTATGTGTGTGTTATATATGTCTGCAGCAGAGCTGTGTGTAATGTGCATGTAGCTGAGCTGTATGTGTACACAGTAGTGCTGTATATGTGTAATATACATGTAGCTGAGCTGTATGTGTACACAGTAGTGCTGTATATGTGTAATATACATGTAGCTGAGCTGTATGTGTACACAGTAGAGCTGTATATGTGTAATGTACATGTAGCTGAGCTGTATGTGTACACAGTAGAGCTGTATGTGTGTAATGTGCATGTAGCTGAGCTGTATGTGTACACAGTAGAGCTGTATATGTGTAATATACATGTAGCTGAGCTGTATGTGTACACAGTAGAGCTGTATATGTGTAATGTACATGTAGCTGAGCTGTATGTGTACACAGTAGAGCTGTATATGTGTAATGTACATGTAGCTGAGCTGTATGTGTACACAGTAGAGCTGTATATGTGTAATGTGCATGTAGCTGAGCTGTATGTGTACACAGTAGAGCTGTATATGTGTAATGTGCATGTAGCTGAGCTGTATGTGTACACAGTAGTGCTGTATATGTGTAATGTGCATGTAGCTGGGCTGTGTGTGTACACAGTAGAGCTGTATATGTGTAATGTACATGTAGCTGAGCTGTATGTGTACACAGTAGAGCTGTATATGTGTAATGTGCATGTAGCTGAGCTGTATGTGTACACAGTAGAGCTGTATATGTGTAATGTGCATGTAGCTGAGCTGTATGTGTACACAGTAGAGCTGTATATGTGTAATGTACATGTAGCTGAGCTGTATGTGTACACAGTAGAGCTGTATATGTGTAATGTACATGTAGCTGAGCTGTATGTGTACACAGTAGAGCTGTATATGTGTAATGTACATGTAGCTGAGCTGTATGTGTACACAGTAGAGCTGTATATGTGTAATGTACATGTAGCTGAGCTGTATGTGTACACAGTAGAGCTGTATATGTGTAATGTACATGTAGCTGAGCTGTATGTGTACACAGTAGAGCTGTATATGTGTAATGTACATGTAGCTGAGCTGTATATGTGTACACAGTAGAGCTGTATATGTGTAATGTACATGTAGCTGAGCTGTATATGTGTACACAGTAGAGCTGTATATGTGTAATGTACATGTAGCTGAGCTGTATGTGTACACAGTAGAGCTGTATATGTGTAATGTGCATGTAGCTGAGCTGTATGTGTACACAGTAGAGCTGTGTGTAATGTGCATGTAGCTGAGCTGTATGTGTACACAGTAGAGCTGTATATGTGTAATGTACATGTAGCTGAGCTGTATGTGTACACGGTAGAGCTGTATATGTGTAATGTACATGTAGCTGAGCTGTATGTGTACACAGTAGAGCTGTATATGTAATGTGCATGTAGCTGAGCTGTATGTGTACACAGTAGAGCTGTATATGTGTAATGTGCATGTAGCTGAGCTGTATGTGTACACTGTAGAGCTGTATATGTGTAATGTACATGTAGCTGAGCTGTATGTGTACACGGTAGAGCTGTATATGTGTAATGTACATGTAGCTGAGCTGTATGTGTACACAGTAGAGCTGTATATGTAATGTGCATGTAGCTGAGCTGTATGTGTACACAGTAGAGCTGTATATGTGTAATGTGCATGTAGCTGAGCTGTATGTGTACACTGTAGAGCTGTATATGTGTAATGTACATGTAGCTGAGCTGTATGTGTACACAGTAGAGCTGTATATGTGTAATGTACATGTAGCTGAGCTGTATGTGTACACAGTAGAGCTGTATATGTGTAATGTACATGTAGCTGAGCTGTATGTGTACACAGTAGAGCTGTATATGTGTAATGTACATGTAGCTGAGCTGTATGTGTACACAGTAGAGCTGTATATGTGTAATGTACATGTAGCTGAGCTGTATGTGTACACAGTAGAGCTGTATATGTGTAATGTACATGTAGCTGAGCTGTATGTGTACACAGTAGAGCTGTATATGTGTAATGTGCATGTAGCTGAGCTGTATGTGTACACAGTAGAGCTGTATATGTGTAATGTGCATGTAGCTGAGCTGTATGTGTACACAGTAGAGCTGTATATGTGTAATGTACATGTAGCTGAGCTGTATGTGTGTAATGTACATGTAGCTGAGCTGTATGTGTACACAGTAGAGCTGTATATGTGTAATGTACATGTAGCTGAGCTGTATGTGTACACAGTAGAGCTGTATATGTGTAATGTACATGTAGCTGAGCTGTATGTGTACACAGTAGAGCTGTATATGTGTAATGTGCATGTAGCTGAGCTGTATGTGTACACAGTAGAGCTGTATATGTGTAATGTGCATGTAGCTGAGCTGTATGTGTACACCGTAGGGCTGTATATGTGTAATGTACACGTAGCTGAGCTGTATGTGTACACAGCAGAGCTGTATATGTGTAATGTACATGTAGCTGAGCTGTATATGTGTAATGTACATGTAGCTGAGCTGTATGTGTACACAGTAGGGCTGTATATGTGTAATGTACATGTAGCTGAGCTGTGTGTGTACACAGTAGAGCTGTATATGTGTAATGTGCATGTAGCTGAGCTGTATGTGTACACAGTAGAGCTGTATATGTGTAATGTGCATGTAGCTGAGCTGTATGTGTACACAGTAGAGCTGTATATGTGTAATGTACATGTAGCTGAGCTGTATGTGTACACAGTAGAGCTGTATATGTGTAATGTACATGTAGCTGAGCTGTATATGTGTACACAGTAGAGCTGTATATGTGTAATGTACATGTAGCTGAGCTGTATGTGTACACAGTAGAGCTGTATATGTGTAATGTGCATGTAGCTGAGCTGTATGTGTACACAGTAGAGCTGTGTGTAATGTGCATGTAGCTGAGCTGTATGTGTACACAGTAGAGCTGTATATGTGTAATGTACATGTAGCTGAGCTGTATGTGTACACGGTAGAGCTGTATATGTGTAATGTACATGTAGCTGAGCTGTATGTGTACACGGTAGAGCTGTATATGTAATGTGCATGTAGCTGAGCTGTATGTGTACACAGTAGAGCTGTATATGTGTAATGTGCATGTAGCTGAGCTGTATGTGTACACTGTAGAGCTGTATATGTGTAATGTACATGTAGCTGAGCTGTATGTGTACACGGTAGAGCTGTATATGTGTAATGTACATGTAGCTGAGCTGTATGTGTACACGGTAGAGCTGTATATGTAATGTGCATGTAGCTGAGCTGTATGTGTACACAGTAGAGCTGTATATGTGTAATGTGCATGTAGCTGAGCTGTATGTGTACACTGTAGAGCTGTATATGTGTAATGTACATGTAGCTGAGCTGTATGTGTACACAGTAGAGCTGTATATGTGTAATGTACATGTAGCTGAGCTGTATGTGTACACAGTAGAGCTGTATATGTGTAATGTACATGTAGCTGAGCTGTATGTGTACACAGTAGAGCTGTATATGTGTAATGTACATGTAGCTGAGCTGTATGTGTACACAGTAGAGCTGTATATGTGTAATGTACATGTAGCTGAGCTGTATGTGTACACAGTAGAGCTGTATATGTGTAATGTACATGTAGCTGAGCTGTATGTGTACACAGTAGAGCTGTATATGTGTAATGTACATGTAGCTGAGCTGTATGTGTACACAGTAGAGCTGTATATGTGTAATGTGCATGTAGCTGAGCTGTATGTGTACACAGTAGAGCTGTATATGTGTAATGTGCATGTAGCTGAGCTGTATGTGTACACAGTAGAGCTGTATATGTGTAATGTACATGTAGCTGAGCTGTATGTGTTCACAGTAGAGCTGTATATGTGTAATGTACATGTAGCTGAGCTGTATGTGTACACAGTAGAGCTGTATGTGTGTAATGTACATGTAGCTGAGCTGTATGTGTACACAGTAGAGCTGTATATGTGTAATGTACATGTAGCTGAGCTGTATGTGTACACAGTAGAGCTGTATATGTGTAATGTACATGTAGCTGAGCTGTATGTGTACACAGTAGAGCTGTATATGTGTAATGTGCATGTAGCTGAGCTGTATGTGTACACAGTAGAGCTGTATATGTGTAATGTGCATGTAGCTGAGCTGTATGTGTACACCGTAGGGCTGTATATGTGTAATGTACACGTAGCTGAGCTGTATGTGTACACAGCAGAGCTGTATATGTGTAATGTACATGTAGCTGAGCTGTATATGTGTAATGTACATGTAGCTGAGCTGTATGTGTACACAGTAGGGCTGTATATGTGTAATGTACATGTAGCTGAGCTGTGTGTGTACACAGAGCTGTATATGTGTAGATGTGCCTGTAGCTGAGCTGTATGTGTACACAGTAGAGCTGTATATGTGTAATGTGCATGTAGCTGAGCTGTATGTGTACACAGTAGAGCTGTATATGTGTAATGTGCATGTAGCTGAGCTGTATGTGTACACAGTAGAGCTGTATATGTGTAATGTGCATGTAGCTGAGCTGTATGTGTACACAGTAGAGCTGTATATGTGTAGTGTACATGTAGCTGAGCTGTGTGTGTACACAGTAGAGCTGTATATGTGTAATGTACATGTAGCTGAGCTGTATGTGTACACAGTAGAGCTGTATATGTGTAATGTACATGTAGCTGAGCTGTATGTGTACACAGTAGAGCTGTATATGTGTAAGGTGCATGTAGCTGAGCTGTATGTGTACACAGTAGAGCTGTATATGTGTAATGTGCATGTAGCTGAGCTGTATGTGTACACAGTAGAGTCTGTATATGTGTAATGTACATGTAGCTGAGCTGTATGTGTACACAGTAGAGCTGTATATGTGTAATGTACATGTAGCTGAGGCTGTATGTGTACACAGTAGAGCTGTATGTGTAATGTACATGTAGCTGAGCTGTATGTGTACACAGTAGAGCTGTATATGTGTAATGTGCATGTAGCTGAGCTGTATGTGTACACAGTAGAGCTGTATATGTGTAATGTGCATGTAGCTGAGCTGTATGTGTACACAGTAGTGCTGTATACGTGTAATGTACATGTAGCTGAGCTGTATATGTGTAATGTACATGTAGCTGAGCTGTATGTGTACACAGTAGAGCTGTATATGTGTAATGTGCATGTAGCTGAGCTGTATGTGTACACAGTAGAGCTGTATATGTGTAATGTACATGTAGCTGAGCTGTATATGTGTAATGTACATGTAGCTGAGCTGTATGTGTACACAGTAGAGCTGTATATGTGTAATGTACATGTAGCTGAGCTGTATGTGTACACAGTAGAGCTGTATGTGTAATGTACATGTAGATGAGCTGCATATGTGTTATGAACAGTCATGGCCGTAAATGTTGGCACCCCTGAAATTTTTTCTAGAAAATTAAGTATTTCTCACAGAAAAGGATTGCAGTAACACATGTTTTGCTATACACATGTTTATTCCCTTTGTGTGTATTGCAAATTAACCAAAAAGAGGGGGGGGGGGGGGGGGGGAGAGAAGCAAATTGGACATAATGTCACCAAACTCCAAAAAGGGTCTGGACAAAATTATTGGCACCTTTCAAAATTGTGGAATAATGAGATTGTTTCAAGCATGCGATTCTCCTTTAAACTCAGCTGGGGTAAGTAACAGGTGAGGGCAATATAATAATCACACCTGAAAGCAGATATAAAGGAGAGAAGTTCACTTAGTCTTTGCATTGTGTGTCTGTGTGTGCCACACTAAGCAATGGACAACAGAAAGAGGAGAAGAGAACTGTCTGAGGACTTGAGAACCAAAATTGTGGAAAAATATCAACAATCTCAAGGTTACAAGTCCATCTCCGGAGATCTAGATTTGGGTTTGTCCACAGTGCGCAACATTATCAAGAAGTTTGTAACCCATGGCACTGTAGCTAATCTCCCCTGGGGGTGTGGTCGGAAGAGAAAAATTTATGAAAGGTGTCAATGCAGTATAGTCCGGATGGTGGATAAGCAGCCCCAAACAAGTTCCAAAGATAGTAACTCAAAAATATAATGAAAGTACGCGCTGAGTGACAGATGGTAATAATAAAGCTAGATGGGTAACACCTGATGTTTTGATGCAATAATAACAGAAAACATACCTGGGATTACATAAGGGATTTATGAACGAATGGTTTGAACAAGCTGAAGATATGATGAAGTAAATAACGAAGATGCTGACGTATAGGAACAGGCTGTATGTGATTATGATGTAGATGCACATTAATAGATGTGCCACAATGGGCCGGTTTGGGGTACTCCAGCTCTTTTTCTCCCTCGATGTTGTATCTCGTGTGGCTGGAAGCTACTCCGATGGAGCTATTAGAGATGAGCGAACTTACAGTAAATTCGATTCGTCACGAACTTCTCGGCTCGGCAGTTGATGACTTATCCTGCATAAATTAGTTCAGCTTTCCAGTGCTCCGGTGGCTGGAAAAGGTGGATACAGTCCTAGGAGACTCTTTCCTAGGAATGTATCCACCTTTTCCAGCCCATCGGAGGACCTGAAGGCTGAACTAATTTACGCAGGATAAGTCATCAACTGCCGAGCCGAGAAGTTCGTGATGAATTGAATTTACTGTAAGTTCGCTCATCTCTAGGAGCTATCCTTCCTACTAATGTGAACCTCCGGGTATGGCGGGGCAGTGGGAGCATCAGTGTCAGAGCGAACTATCCGTCGACAGTTAAATGAAATGAAACGCTATGGCAGGAGACCCAGGAGGACCCCACTATGGAGGAGACCCAGGAGGACCCCACTATGGAGGAGACCCAGGAGGACCCCACTATGGAGGAGACCCAGGAGGACCCCACTGCTGACACAGAGACATAAAATAGCAAGACTTCATTTTGCCAAATGAACTTGAGTAACCAAAATCCTTCTGGGAAAACGTCTTGTCGACAGATGAGACCAAGTTAAACAGATTTGTAAATGACTTCTATTAAAAAAAATCTTAATCCTTCCAGTACTTTTTAGGGTCTGTATACTACAGAGGAAATGCTTTTTTCTTTTTGGATTTCTCAGATGACATGACCACAGTGCTCTCTGCTGACACTCTGTCCATTTTA